>NW_024080940.1:322105-364532 GCF_003009895.1 Hyaena hyaena
GCAAACCATGAGAGACTCTTGAATGCTGACAAAAACTGAGGACTGATGAATGTGGGGGGGGAGGGGGGGATGGGCATGGAGGAGGACACTTGTGGGGATGAGCACTGAGTGTTATGTGGAAACTAATTTGACAATAAACTGTTTGTAAAAAAAAATAAAAATAAAAGTTATCCTGGCACGAAGGTCTGGGGGCTGTGCAAACTTGCCTGCCACATTTCATACCAATGCTGCCCATTCATAGGGGATGTGAGATCCATACCTCTGCCTGTTAGAACACCTCGATGACACTATCTCACTTCCTCTCCAAGACAAACCTGTGGTTAGACGAGTATTGTGATAGTGTAGAAAAAAACCTTGCGGCTTGGAGGGTTGGCTTGACAAACGAGTAAAGCCTGGGGCTTTCTGCCTCCGAAATGCCATATACTGGCTGCTATAGCAGTTCCTCTCAAACTGTAGTGTCCATATGTGTCACCTGCTAAATGCAGATTCTGAGTCAGTGGGTCTGGGGTGGAGGGTGAGAGATCACGTGCACTAGAACTGGGTCACCCAGCTGAGTCCACCACATTTTCTGCATTTCTGACCAGCTCCCCGGTGATGCCAATGCTGTGGAGCTTAGAAAGATGTTGCAACTTAGTGCTTTTCTCCACTTGCCTACTGGTACATACAGCCCATTCCTCACATGATGTTTTAATTTATTCGTGATTCTTAAATACCTCAAGTATAGCATGGGATCACCTTGAAAACCATAGAATCTTTCCTCTCCATACTTTCTTTTATTCCATGTGCTTAATTCTTTCATACAGTTGACTTTTCTTGCATTCCTTCTCTCCTGCCCACCCTCAGAAGGAGGGGCCATCTGTACACATGTAAAACACAGCTGTGGGCTAATTTTAAAAAAGGGTGGAAGTTCCATCTATGACATTTTTGAAGGCTTCTTTTGATGAGTTATAAATAAAAACCAGCCTTACATTTTTCTCTTGCTGCAATTTCATCTTCCACTTAATTTCGTGTGTCACTTTGTGCAAGTTCTTGTGTTATACACATAGATAACATAACAGGGAGTCTAGATGGATAACTTTACTATAGAATCACAGAAAGGGAAGAGTAGAAAGTAGTCTAGGTCATCATTTTTCCAGCTGGCCCATTTATGGAGGTAATCTCTCCTCTTACTTAAAGTTCTTTAGGATTTAGTTGGTACCTAAGTTCCTAGCCTTTCTCCTCTGTTCTACATTATGTATATGTGTAATAGAGGTAATAATGGCCGAGTGCACTGGCCACGGTCATAGGTTAATTACACTAGGGCCCACACTGGACACACCATGCTCTCTGCAATGGGACTTTGCAGATCTTTTTGTCAAGCAGTGGGATATATTTCCCCAGCTCTTGAATCAAAACTGTTCTTGTGAGTTTCTCTGGCCAAAAAAATCCAGTGGATGATGTCCCATTTCTCAAGAGGACTTGCTAGTTTCAATTCTCTTTCTTGGACCCCTTTCTCTGCCATGAGAATAAAATGGGGCCAGCTTGCTGGAGGATGAGAAATCATGTGAAATAGAACTGGGTCACCCAGCTGAGGCCACTCCAGACCAGCCAGCCTGTAGCTGACCCTCGGGCAGATGCACGGCAAGCCAAGCTGAGGTCAGCTAAGCTCAGCCCCAATGAGCAGAATCTCTCTGCTGACCCACAGACTCAAGGAAATTCTGAGGTCTTGTGGTGGTTTGTCATATAGCATTATTGTAGCAATAGGCAATTGATACAACTACATAACAGGTAGCTTTCCTACATTTTCTTTACCTTTCTGAGATTCAAGGTACAATTATAGTTCTGCAATTGGCTAATTGTGTGGTCTTCTGGAATCTCCTAACTCCCTAGACTATAAAACTGGTGATAACATTAGGACCACAGAAATTCATGCACATGGTCAGGACTTTACAAATGTTATCTATTAAATACAACACAGGTGCAAGGGCAGCATTAGGAGTCTCACTTTCCAGATATCCAGGGTCCAGAGATAGAAGCAACATTCAAGGCCACATAGTCTGTTGTTAATTTCATATTATGACATAGAGAAAATATATTTGCCCCAATCCGGGAAAGGACCTAGTAAACTAAATTCCCAGGCTACTGATAACCTAGTAAATCTCAAGTGATGTCTATGATTCTTGTACCATATTTATGTGGCAAATAAATGCATGTTGTCTCTGGGGCTCTGAATTTAGTCCTAACAGATTCAGATCTCATGAGCAGACATTTAATTCCTTTTGAACACTTTTTTCTTTGTATTTTTTAAAAAAGTTTATTCATTTTGAAAGAGAGAGAGAGAATGCATAGAAGGGGCGGAGGGAGAGGGAAAAGAAGGAGAGAGAGAGACAGAGAATCCCAGGCAGGCTCCGCACTCTCCGTGCAGAACCCCATGTGGGTTCTCACAAATCCCGAGATCATGACCTGAGTCAAAATCAAGAGTCAAAAGCTTCACCGAATGAGCCACCTAGTTATCCCACTGTTTTTTCTTTTTGCGGCAGTTTTTATTGAGGCAGCAAACAACAGTCCAAAGGTAGTGTTGATGGGGCAAATGCATGGAACACAGTACAGTGAGATGAAATCCCATCACTTGTCAATTGTAAGAGTTTCAAACTGGGCGTGGGCCATGAGACAAGAAGAAACCCCAGGGAGGTTGAGGGATAACTTCACTTTGTCCTGGAAACCTTCATCTGAGTTATAGCTAGCGACCCGGTCCAGGGGGAGGTTTGGGGGTGTTCAGAACTGGAACTAACCAGGAGGGCTGGCTTGGCATCATGTGACACCTGTTGAGAACGGCTGTGGAAAATCATAGTCACTTCCATGTACACAACTGCACAGTGTACACTGAGCTGAGTCAGATCCAGTGGGATCTGACTGCATGAAGGGGCAATTCAATGAGGTGATTTTCTGACAACACAGGAGCCACACGCTTGTATGCTGCATGGCACGTAGGCTTTCTGTTTTGCAAACAGGTATCAGAGCAAACACTGAGTGCTTCCTATGTGCCCCATACTCTTCTGAGTACCTTACACATAGTTATTGCTTTTATCCCCTCACAGTCTCTGAATCAGGAATTGTCACGGTCCTCGTGACACAGATGAGGAAACTGAGGCAGAGTGAGGACATATATAGTTAGCAGCTGAACCAGGATTCCAACCCGAAAGTCTGGTATCAAGTTTTATGTCCATTTATAGTGTTAACTTAATTTTTATATCAATTCTTTAATTTTTGAAATCACAATTAGAAGAAAACATTGTACACAATGGGGCATGGGAAGAGCCCATGGGAGGAAACGGTGAGAAAACTTTTCAGTCAAATGACAAAGAGCTTTAGAAATTACTTCCAATCTCAATGATCAGGAAAAACTTTATGGCGGCTCATAGCTTGGTCTTGAAGAACACGGGGAATTCGAAAGGGCAAAAGAGGAGGGGAATTTCCAGGCAGAGGGAACAGCAGTTAAAAAAGAAAAAAATAAAAAAAGGCATTGGACTGAGAGGGGCTTAGGGAAAACTGAGCAGTTTAGATTTGCTGAAGCTTAAGATGATGAAACAGAGTGAAGCCAGTGTGGTTTGAAAGTTCAGTTATGTAATGTTGTAAAGGCTGTTGGATGTCAAGAGTGGATTTCTCTGATCTGATATGTAATGAAGAGACATTAAAGATTTGTGAGCAGGAGTTTGGAATGATTAGTAAATTCTTACAGAAGACCAAGTTGGCAGTCTTCCATCTCTTGTGATGCATGGAATGCGTTGCAGGGGGGAAAGCCTGGAGGTGCCCAGACCAGTGAGGGGGCAAGAACAGTAACTGAGGGTCTTCCTTTCTTGACTGTTGGGCACTAACCGCCATTTTGCACTGGACGATTCTTCCTTATAAGAGACTTCCCCGAATGTCGCAGGGCTTTTATCATCTTTGGCTCTCAGATATTGAGTGCTGGTAGTAGCTCCCTCCCCCATCACTGTAACAAACAAAAGCATCCCCATCTTTTCCGAGTGCTTCCACCATTGGAAGCCACTGGCCCTAAACTAACAGGACATAAACAGGAGATGATAAGAATGATGAAGTGACACTGACTTGTAAAACTGTTAAGGATTTTATAGTGGGCTTGGGGAAGAGTGATATCAATGGGGTCTCTAAGAGGTAGTCATTGAGATGCCATCCTAGAGAAGCTTCAGAAACGAACAGAATAAAAAATTCACAGGATTGTGGGAAAACCAAAGTTTTCATTCTGAGTCCTGATCCTCTCTGAAAACTCTGTGTATTAAACATTTTGTCTCAAAAGATGTGTAAAGAGAGCAGGCCCCAAACCCTATCACAAAGGGAATTTCTGCCAAATGTTGAACTCTGTTCTCCTAATATCCTTTGCAGCTCTGAAAAACTGCCACATGGACCAATTCCTCTTCTCCAAACTGCCTGGAATTAATAGCTCTTGATGGCTTCACCATGGAAGCCAAATTTTTGGCAATCTATGATGTATTCAATGAAGCAATTTATTTCTGTCTAAGTCAAATGATGACATTTGAGATAAGTCAAGGATGTCTTGATTTACTATAATCAAAATGTACTTCCACAGTCATCAGAGCTAGTATGTACTTTTATGTTGGTTTAGTATACAGGTCCCCTCACTTGATCCACAGATTATGCCTGTTTTACAAACTGAATAGACTGGAGTTAGAAGGGGCATCATCCAGGGACATCCATGTTGTCATCAACATGACAGTTGGGGCCCTCAACAAGTCACTTGACTGCCACAAATTTTATTTTCTCTGTTTGCAAAGTGTCATCGATGAGACCTCACCTGCTCCTCGGGACTGTCAAAAGGAGAAAATAAGAGGCTACATATGAAAGTGGTTTGGAAACCGACATGCTTTATAAATTATACGTGCTGTTGTTAGATTAGCTACAAATATTTCATTTCTCTTTAGTGAGGGAGAGGAGCATGAATTGTCATTAAAATGCTGACTAATGTAAACATGTGGCCACTTTGCCACAAAGTCCTCTTTCGAGTTGTCAAATTATTTTAACAAGCTCATATACTGTGCATGCAAAATTCAAATGGGTAAAAATGATTTTGATGCTTCAAAGGATATTAATTAGGTCTAGAAATGGAAAAACAAGTATCTAGCCAAATTTCTAAAGCTTGAAAACCGGGGCCAACATTCTGTCATCATGTTTATTTTCTTCTTCCTCCATTTTCTAATTCTTTTGATGAGCCAGTGTGATTTTTTCATGCAAGCATGCAAACACACCAAAAAGAAAAGAAAATCATCAATATCACTGAACTAGAGAATGCTTTTAAGGAATTTTCTCTTCAATTTCCACTCCAATTTGGATTACCTGACAGATTTTGACTGGAGTCCCAACATCACTTTCTGAATGAAATGCAAACTCTGGCCCCTTCAGCTGCCTGTCCTCACAGGCCACTGAGGCTTTGTAGCTGGAGGGGGTGTTATAGGTGATCTACACCAGCTCTACAGTCTATAAATAAAGAGCAGAGTCCAAAGCATGGACTGAGTTCTCTGCCATCACACAGCTGAAGCACCCAGCCCTCCTGGCTTAGGTCAGAGTTCTTTTTACTTTATCTCACTACATTTGTCCACCCTCCCTGGAAATGTTTCCCCCCCTCAATTTAGGAGTTAGGGAGGACAGGAGGGAAGTTAGTGCATGGACCTGGGTGCTCCACATTTCTTCCACATCGGGCTATATTTTATACAAGTCCATTTGAAATCTACACAAGAACGCAACACCCCTAGCTATTTCCATGGAGAGTCAGGCACGGGGCAAGAAATGGAGCTCCTACCTCACTCCAGTTTCCAACCACCCAGTATGCAGGGCTGCCGCCGGTGGAGACCTGCTTATAATTGGAAGCATTTAGCAGAAACCCCTCAGCGATCAGACTTTTTGCATCTTCCTCGGTCAGGACTGGTTCGGAACTGTGTGTCAGATTCACGTTGCTTGGGAGTTCTGGGGGGTTATGGTTTACCGACTGTTCTGAGGGTGCTGGTCGGCGGCCTCCTCCCAGAGGGAACGGAGAGCTCACTGGCTTTTCAGTGAACATCCCCTCAGCTCCGGAGGCACCATTTTTGAGAGTAGCAGGCCTTTGGGTGGGTAGCAGTCCTGCCACAATGGTGCTGAAGGGTGGCTGCAAGGATGGCCCCCTGAGATAAGGTGTCAGTGGGGGTCCAAGGGGCATTTCTGTACTTCTCACCACAGAAGCATCATTTCCAGGCACTTTGACTTTGGTCCACACTATGGAGCTGTTTTCATTTCTGTCCTCAGATTGTTCACTGTCTTCCCCCGAGCCACTGTGAATCTCTGCTTCTGGCTCTTTGGTCAAGGTATCATAAAATGGAGTCACCTGCCAAGTCAAAGGGTTGCTGGAAGATGGCAAATCAGAACCACTCGTTGTCGCGGTTAAAAAGTCTCTCTCTGAGGTAGGACCAGGGTCTGAACTGGGAACGTTCTCTTCATTTGGCTGGACACTCAAAGGCCAGGAAGTGAGGATGGGCTGGGAAGTACTTCCAGTGGAAATGACATAATTGGAATCCAGTTCAGTTTGGCTGGAACTGTTCTGCCACCATTTACCATCCGGGTCCCCTGTTTCGGGGTCTGGGGTAGGACCGGGGCTGCTGATGGCCGGGGCACTTGTACTCATAGACTGGGGCACTGTGGGTGTGCTCAGCATTCTGGGACTGGATGTGGTTGGAGGGATGGGCTTTAAGGGGTCCTGCTCAGACGTTGGCTTTCTCCCACTAGGAACTGTGCCTTTGTTGGGCTTCAGAACTCTTCGGCTAGATGGGCATTGCTGGAGGCCACAAAGAGCCCGGCTGTTGGGTTTTCTTGTCATGTCACAAGGTTCATCGTGGTTCTTGGCACACGTGACACTGCGAATCCTCACTCCACCACCACAGGAAACAGAACACTGGGGAGAGAGACAGCTGTTAGTTCAGTGGGAAAGACCCATTGATTCTCAGGTTCAGGTTTGGCAACAAGTGAGAACAGGCCCAATGGGAAGTGCACTGTGCAGCTTAAACTTGTTGTCTTCTATCTTTATATTTGGTTTCTGCGCTCCTTTAGTTTTCCATGGAGATATGTATCTCCTGGCCAGATGGGGCTCAGGACCAACCATTACCCTTCTCAAACTAAAAATACAAACCATGACATAGTAAAACTGAAGTCTCTCTGTGCTTTGAACATGAGGCAGTGAATTCACCAAAAGTGCAGTGATTTATACAGGTCACCTACTCTTTTTAAGAGATAGTAACATAATCTTTCCTAGGGTTGCAGTGCTATTCATTTAATGTAAAATGTTTATGTATTTTCTGAAATCTATTTAGTTATAACGAACCTTCCCCTTAATATTTAGAAAATACCAGACATAACTAGTTATCTCACCCAGGCACCACAGGCTCCGTTTCCACTTGCCTATGCCAGGTGGAATCAGATTAAAAGCCAGACAACTATCATACTCACACATGTACACAGATCCAGGCCATATTCTGAAATTTAAAGGTGGGTAGTTAATCAAAGGTAGAGAGCTGCCCTTTCCAAAGAGTGAGTCCCGTAGCGTGGTGCTGATGTGACAGGCCATGACAGATGCCCCTCTCCAATGTCCCCTCCCCATTCTGTAGGACATGCCAAAGCACAGGCAGCGAGAGTGCCTTCGGGGGAATCCTAACAGGCTTTTCTTTCCTCGGGATTCATGGTAAAGAATATTTATTTCCTCAGTCTCAGCAGCTGCAAACCACATGTCATTACACTAAATTTCTACATAACACTAAATTTCTAGATGTTCTGAAAAATCTATACTTTTACCAGACAGCCCCATTTTTAGCTTTTTCTTTCTAATTTAAAGTCAACTAGCAAATATATGGCCCCTGAATGTGAACCATCCAGAGGTCTTCACTGGCTGTTTCACATTTGTCTCTCTTATATTCCTGACCTCAAAGCAGGTTTTTTGAGGAGGGGGTTCATATAATGATTGGCAGATTTCAAAATGTTCACAGCCATTTTTCTGTGTGATGCTCACGACAGCACTGTGAGATTTATGAGGCAGGAACTATGACTCCACCTTCCACAAGAGAGGAGCCTGAGACTCAGTGACCTGCTTGAAAGGCTGCAAGTCAGTGGCAGAGTAAGAAGCAGATTTATTTCGCATCCTCCATGAAATCTAGAGCAACACACTGGACAGGTAGCCATCCAATGATTTCACTTCCTGACCTGACTACAAACTCTTGATTTCTGGAAAGTCACCCAAAGGCAGGAACTGTTTTTATCCATAACTCAATTCCAGGATAGTTCTTGGGACACAGTGATCACGTAACATACACTTTTTAAAAAATTGTTTTCTTTTAAAGTGTATTTATTTATTCATTTATTTTGAGTGGGGAGGGAGAGAGAAAGAGGGAGAGAACAAGCAGAGGAGGTGCAGAGAGAGAGAGACAGAAAGAGAGAGAATCCCAAGCAGGCTCTGCACCATTGGCACAGAGCCCGATATGGGGCTCGAATCATGAACCATGAGCCCATGACCTGAGCCAAACCAAGAGTCAGACCCTTTAACGACCAAACCACTCAGGTGTCCCAATACACATTTATCAAGTGACAATTTCACCTGGAAAAAAATCAGGAATGGGAAAATTCTTCTGTGAGCTTATGCATGTTTTAGCTTAAGGTTTTTGCCTTCTCAAGTTCTATTAATTCCTTCTGTGTAAGAAAATAATGTTGATGTATAAAACTCCCCCTTTATTTTGTCACAGTCCAGCATAATCACTCACTGATGTCTGATAGCTCTGGGAAATCAGCTCCTTTGAAAAGCAGGAGACCCTTATCAGCACTGGAGACAGTGCAGCTGACAGTGTCTTCAACCACAGATTGAGGGTCACCTCACTTTGAAGACTGCAGAGGGCAGGCTGGAGGTAATTCTTTTCCTGGTTTACTATAATATTTCTGCCTTCTTGTGTACAAAGATAGTTTATGCTCCATCCAGTTCATCCTCCTGACTCGGTCTCTGCTTGTTACATTCTAATCTGAACCCTTCAAGTCTTCAAATCTCCACATTGGAAAAATTATCAGTCCAATCAAATATCCTTCATGTACATCTGATCGCATTTCTGCACCAGCTGCCTCAGGCAGGCTGGGTTCTGAGAGCTGAGTCACGAAAGGGGCCCTGGCTAAGGCCACCTGCCCTCAAGCAGCAGGTGCAGGCCCCTTTGGGTATTTCCTTCCAAGAAATGTCAGAGTAGACATTTCTTTTCTTTTTATTCATTCCATTTTTTGTTTGTTTTGACTTGAAATGCTTATAATGTCCACAGGGAAGTTAGACTTTACAGCTTTATAAGCATTAAAAAAAGATCCTAAAGTATATAGATATGTGCCCTCCGCTGCTACATTGAACTATGAAGCAGCAGAGCTATAAAACCTTTAAGAAGCTATGTGAACTCCCCAGTCTGCCATTATTAATTAACTCCACACATGACAGAGTAACTAAACCTTGGCTTTCTCCCCTGGAAATTGAGAGAAATTAATACTCAACCTTTCAAGGAGGCTGTGAGAGCTACATGAGACAACAGTCTTAACACAGTGCACAATATATAAAAGACAATTGGCAGTTGGAAGCTAATATCATCACTGTTATAATAATGATGCTGATAATAATAGTAGTGATAAAAACAAAGGGCTTGGGGTGGGGGTAGGGCTCTGATTTCTACTATCCTTTAGGACACATACCTGTCGTCTGTGGAAAGTATGAGGAGAGCAGCTGTCTGGGCGAAGGTGAAGTAGTTGTAGACACATGTCTAGAAGATACTGTGGATACCCATACATCCACTAGTGGATACTCACTGGCTTATTGTTGGATTTTTTGAGATTGAGATCCCCTAGGGCTAACAGATGGATACACACACACACACACACACACACACACACACACACACACGTGCATTTACAAATTACAAGTATTAAGTAACCTTTTTTACTGTGAGAATTTGTTCAAGCTAAAAGAATAAAACTAGGGTAAATAATAGCTACCTAACTAGTTGTTTAATTAAAATACACTAGATTTTGAACTGTTATTTTTTTAATGTTTATTTATTTATTTTGAGAGAGAAAGAGCAAGCATGTGAGCAGGGGAGAGCCTGAGAGAGAGAGAGAGAGAGAGAGAGAGAATCCCAAGTAGGCTCTGCATGGGGCTCAAACTCATATGTGAGATTATGACCTGAGCTGAAATAAAAAGTTGGACACTTAACCAATGGGGCCACCCAGGCACTTCGGATTTTGAACTTTTAAAACTGAAGAGTATTCTAGAACAGAAATTCCATAGTGGCAGCCTAAAGATTAAATTTGGCCCCCACACATTATTTCCTTGGTCTCCACCATCTTAAAACAAACAAGCATACAGACAAAATACAAAAACTGAATTAGTAGCCAACATTTTAAAATTAGTAGATTTCATATTAAAATTCCAGATTTTTAGCCTCTCTCAAAAAAGCAGATGATCTACAACTATTGACCCCATTCCCAAATGGCAACTCAAAACTTCATTAATGGAGACCTGGGTCTGGAGGAGTTTACATGTTTTCTGGCACACTCAACCTTTCATCCCCATCTGCTTTCCTTACGGAAAGCTTCCAAATAACAGATGGATGCCATTCTTTAGCCCGGGGGTATATTGTGCCCAGCAGGTCAGGGTTAACTCTCTGCCAAGTATATTGGGGCTAAAAACGAAGTTGCCTTTTCCTCGTAGTCAGGCCAGAACAAGCAACACTTTTGTGGTCAGCCCTGTGCTTCTTCCAGTACATCTTACAACTGTGTTTATCTCCTTAGGAGCTGTCAAGCCCTTGGGATGAGATAAATGCAGGGCACAATGCCACACGTAGAGCTCATCTCAACCGGTAGTTTGGGAAATCTCAAACCAGTATCGGCTCTGGTTACTTTATGCCCTTACCTTACAATTTTGAACTCCGTACTGGGCAAACAACTCATCAATCTGCTCATGCCCTCCCTGGAGGTCCTTGCTCTCACTTGCCATTACTTCAAGATTAAGGCCTCCGGGGAGCCCGCTGAGGACAAGGTCTGCTGCTAAATGAGTCAGGCCACCCACCTGAGGGGCGCTGCAGAGGAGGGGAACTCACAAATGGCTCAGAGCTATAGTGCTGAGAGTTTATTCAAAAACACAGTTGGGGCTTATCACAGAGATAGAGCTAAAGGGCTGAGTAGAGCAACAGCTAATGCTTTGCCATAAAAACATTAATTGTGTAGTCTCAGCAATTTATAAATGAGTGATTGGAACTCATGCTAAGACCAGCTTTGAAAGTAAGCTGAAACACTTGGGTAGCTGTTATGGGTTGAACTGCGTCCCCTCAAAAAAATATGCTGGAGTCCTAACCCCTCTCGCTCTATCTCAGAATGGAGACTTATTTGGAGGTGGGGCCTTTGCAGAGGCAGTGAAGTAAAAATGAGGACACAAAGTGGGTCCTAATCCAATATGACCGTTGTCCTTATAAAAAGGGAAATTCAGATGCAGAGACATGTACATCAGGACGATGCCATTGAAATGAAAGCAGAGACCAGAGTGTTAACATCTACAAGCCAAGGAAATCAGAGGCCGCCATAAGCTAGAAGACCTGGAACAGAGTCTCCCTCACAGCCCTTAGAAGGAACCAACACTGTCAAGACCTTGATCTTGGCCTTCTGGCCTCCAGAGCTGTGAGACAAGAAATGTCTGTTGTTTGAACAACCCAGTTTGTGCTACTTTGTCATGGCAGTGCTATCAAACTCATACAGTACCCTGGACAATTAAAAGAAATATCAGACGTGATGAAGAGAGTCCATGGTCCCACACTGGTTCTCTGTGAGCGGTTGTGTCAAACAAGGATTCCTACACGTGTTCTCCAGGAAACCTGGCAAAGCACAGGCTGCTGGCATCTGAGAAGAACTGAGATGCTGGCACTTACAGACACCTCAGGCCCAAAGAGAAGGTGGTCAAGCCTCCATAGAAGCGCCTTGGACCTTAACTCCAACTGGGGAGGACCACAGGTAAGCGACTCAGAAATGTCTCCTCGCTTTCCTGCTCGTCTTCCTTCAGTCTGCATGCATTTCTGTGAGTCTTCACACAGGAGTTTTCTTTGCTTCCTGTTTAGCAGTAGGTCAGCTGCTGGCATATGCTGCAGGGCCTGTCTCTGTCTGAAGAGCTAAGCTACAAGAGCTGGTTTGCGAAAATCGCCATTTTGTCTACCTGGTCACTCGGACACTCCGACACCCACATGAACAACTTTGCACATAAGAGCTCCTCCGTAAGTGGTTAATTGATGGTTTTGTTCATTTGTTTGTGTGCTTTTTGTCAAGCACAGAAAGGGCATGACTGCTTTTGGAGTCTCCACCTCACACCCCATCAGATATATTAAAGAAAGATCTTTAGTCTCAGGGGAAACACAATCTTTTTCTCTAAAAACCATCTGAAAGGGGTGACTGGGTGGCTCAGTTGGTTAAACATCTGACCCTTGGCTTAGGCTCAGGTCATGACCCTGAGGCTTCGTGGGTTCGAGCCTTGTGTGGTTCAGAGCTGTGAGACAAGAAATTTCTGTTGTTTGAACAACCCAGTTTGTGCTACTTCGTCTTGGGATTCTCTCCTCCCACTCTCACTGTCTTTGTTTCTCTCAAAATAAATAAATAAACTTAAAAAAGAATAAAAACCATCTGAAAGGCTTTTTATTCTTTTGCTTTGAAAGTATGTGGGGAAGGCAACTCATTTAAGAGTGCTCTCATTTTTCAGCAATATGCATAGTCTGGAATTCCAGTGAAATGACAAAAAATGATTTAGAAATTGTTTCCATATATTACATTTTTTATTAATACCATATTGTTATATTCTGCAGGCGTTTGAGATGGTCTTCATTCAACTCCTGGTTCCCTTGCTTAAAGGCTGTGTGACCTCAGACAAGTCTCTATGTCTCTATGTCTGTTTCTTCACCTGTACAATCGGGCTAATAGGCTGTTATGAAGTATTGTGTTAGTGCCTATAAAAGTGTTTAATACATATGCTAAAAGCCTAATAAGTATCTGTCATTAACATGTAATTAAATATTGATTTCTGATTTTGCAGCGTCTTCTGTTTTTTATGGAAATCATACATTAGCCTTTTTATTTTTTTCAGGTCTCAAACCTTTTTGTAGACCCTGACCCAAGCCCTGTGCTTACAGTGCTCCGTGCATAAATGGCCCTGAGCTTGGGGCATGGGTTTAGATGAAAATGCAGGGGGGCACAGATTAAATGTCAGGGCATCTGGGTGCCACTGACTGGCCATGGCTTGCAAAATCAGACTAGAATAGAAAACAGACACTTGTCTTCTTGCTTGAGAATGAAGTTACCATTTAGTGAACACTTACTATTTGCCAGGCACCATGAGAAGGGCTTACATGGATTATGTTCAAGCCTTAAATTAATCCCCTCTTTATAAATGAAAAGGCTGTTAAAGGCTGAGCTTTAACACTAGCTCAAGGCCATATAATTCCACTAAATCTATTAGCCTAACTGCCAGGAGTAACAGAGGAATTAATGAACATCAGCCTCATGAAATTATCTTAAGCATTAAATGAGATAGACTCTATAGTGTGAAAAGCACTCAACAAATGATAGATGACCTTGTTATTTCTATCTATTTACTCTGCTAAGAAGTGCCTACTATGTTCCAGGCACTGTTCTATTAAGAAGTTTGGAACTATCAACTCATTTAATCCCCATAACTTCCCTTGAGTCTAAGTACTGCTGTTATCCCCATTTCATGGATGGAGAAAACTAAAAGTCATCACAAAGAGATGGAAGTCACACATCTAGTTAGGAGCAGAGCCAGGATTTGAGTTCAGGGCCCCAAGCCCCAGAGACTATGCATGTCCTTTACCACTAGGCTGGCTTCCTCTCATAAGGCATGTCATTGAAGTGGTAGACCTAATAAAAATGGGGACCACAGAAACTCTGATACTTTACAATAAATCGAGCCCCCTTTCTGGACCTTCCATACCCAGAAAGTAGGTTGAATAAAAATAGAATAAGATTCTTGGAGACAGGTGAGATTGGGGTAGAAGTCAGTGTTCAGGGCATGAGCTTAGAGAGGGAGGGGCTCGTCATAGGGGCAGAAAGCACCCGCCCCCCCGGCCAGCTCTTGCTAGGTCCTCCTTCTGACCCCTGCTGGGTCAGGGATGAGTGTGCCCACTGGCACAGCTGAGCCCACCCTCTCTCATTGCTTGGGGTGGCAGAAGAGCCTTGACAGGGAAGGGAAGTCAGCCAAGAGGACGACACTTCTTCTGCAGAGTCCAGGAGCCTCACAGTTCTTAGATCTCTGGTCCAGTTACCTCCTAGCAACCAACTCATCCAGGGTGACCCCAACAGGCCAGTTCAGACCCACAGAACTTGCTGGAGAACTGCCCTGCATCAATTAATGTCCATCTCAAGACAGGATCCGGACCACACATACTACAGTAGCAAGAAGACAGCGCTGTATCATCTCTCTTAAAAATGTATCTGGGCTTAGTTAGAACATCAAAGACAAAGACATTTCATCATATTCTGGAAAAGCTCATTACAGGGCTGATGTGCACAGACATTAGCAAGATGAAAAAGGAGGAAAAGAAGAACCCCCTGGATGGATATTTTGACTAATTTAACTAAAAGCACCTCTCATGACAACATCCTCTAAATTGAAGGCAGGGGCTCGGCCTTTCTGTTCAACTCCATCAAGAGGAAGCTAGAAACCGAGTTCTGTGTCTGCTGGCAATACACTGTACAATGGCCTGTGTTTGGAACAACAAACACGAGCACTTGCCACATCATGCCAACATTTTGGTCCCCTGTTCCCCAGCTAAGGCACGTCATTTTGTTCCCCATAAATAGGAGCACAATATGAAGAATTCCTCAGCCAAATACGTAATTGCAGTCCTTTAAAAGAAGCATGAAGGATCTGGTAATTAGTAAATTCTACATGACAGGAAATATTGACTGCTTCAGATGCAGCCAGAACATTCCTGGTAAACAGATTTAATGGGCCAGTTGTAATACCTCATTCAGCCTTATTTTGACAACACTGTAATTTACAGCAATCTAGGCTGCCATGGATGAACAGGCCAGGCCAGCCACAGGCTATCACTGACCTTCCCAGGATCAGCAGGGGGAATATTCTGGCCCATTGCTGATATGTGTACAGATTAGTAGTACTCTATTAGTTTGCAGGTATGTTTTCTTTACATGTATTCCTTCGTCTTTCTTTCCTTCTTTCTTTCCTTCTTTCTTTCTTTCTTTCCTTTTTTTTTTTTTTCTTTTTTGGGTCCCATCTCTCCTGTGTGATAGGAAGTTCTTACAACATAGGGACCATGCTTGCCATCTTCCTTTTTATTCAGTGGCCAACAGAGTATTCTGCACAGAATTAGAAGCTAAATAAACATGAACTGTGACCATGAGCTAATGAAATAAAGTTCTGGAAATAAGGTTATCAAAGTGGCTCTATTCAAATGATTGTTTTCTGCTTTCAAAGAGTCAATTTCAGAGATGGCACCTTTGCCTACACAAATTTTCAAATTCTTCTCTAGATAATATTTCATAGTACCTTCATGAGTACAGATAGCATTCTCTGAAATCCAGTATTTTCCATTTCTCTGAAGGTGAGTTCTAAGAGAAATTCCTATGATATTCTGGTCAACAGTAGCTTTATTAAGGAAAGCATGGGGTTTTCCAAGGAAACTCATCCATCCTTAAAGTCTGGACTGTTGGTTTAAAAAAAAACATTTATTTTTTGTTATTCCTTAGGTCATTGAACTGAAACGTGTATAGGGAAGCAGAGCGAGGCCCCTGGAGACCAAAAAGGCTCCACTTTGACTATAGACTGTGGGAGCACAAGACGTGATGCCACCAGGTTCCAGGTGACATAAAGGAAAAGGAAGCTTGGGAGTTTTTCTTAACCTTCTAGCCCACTGATTTCTAATTATACTCAGAGAATTAGATCAGATTAATTTGGGGAAATGCAACAACACTTAATTGAATTTATATGGCTAATAATCGATGTGCCAAACCGTGGTCAGTCCTGGCCTTGACCCATGCTGAATAGATGGGCGATGTGAGGAGCTTTTTTCAAGCATCAAGTATACTGCCTATCATTCGACCATCCGGGCTGCAGGTCTCCCTTTTATTTAACTACAGTAGTTCCAGCGAAACATAAATATAAGTGTTTAACAAATCAGCTGTTGGGGTGGGTAGGCGAGCCCTGATTTGCTACCAGTGGTTTGACGACGGGACAGTAAAAATCCTGACAGAGTACAAATTAGCCGTTTTGAGCCTGTGCAAGTGGGATCCAGCTCATCCCTGGCTGGCATCTGACCTGGACAAGTGAGAAGACCCTGTAAGAATGAAAAGTAAGCAAAATGGGATTCAAGGCAGTGGGGAAGGCAGGCAACAGGCCAGAGGCCATAGACACTGGCGATTGTGCAATTTTCCCTGGGGTCGCTTTGGATTGGTTGATGAGGAGGCTGGGGTGGGAACTGGTAAAGCTTACCTCACTCCAGTTGCCTACTGTCCAGTCCGATGGACACAAGATGTCTCTGTTGCAGGAAATGAGGGTCTTGGGCTTCAGCAGGTGCTGGCAGTCTTTAGATGGAAGGGCCTGCTCGTCAGAGCCCATGGTCTGGACGCACAGCACTGTTCGCTTCTTCTCTCCGTGGGGCCCACATGTTGCTGAGCATGCTTCCCACTCCCCGGCCCACCACCTGCAGACACACACACACATGCGAGAGAAGATCACCAAAAGTATGCGTATACGTCCGGCCACTGGGAAGAGAAACCATGAGCAGAAGCACAGGTTGCAGAGCTGGGTGGTGCTCAGTGATACTCCAGCTTGCTAGAGTAGGCGGGGCCATGGCTGGCTTGTTCAATCACAGCTCAAGTCCAATAGGGCACACAGCATTAGTAGATGCTAAATAAGAATGTCTTTGAATGACAAACAATATGCCCTCTCTCTTTTCAGCCAAGAAAATTGAGGTCTAGGGGCACCTGGGTCACTCAGTGGGTTAAGTGTCTGACATCGGCTGAGGCCATGATCTCATGGTTCGTGAGTACAAGCCCTGTGTCAAGCTCTGTGCTGACAGCTCAGAGCCTGGGGCCTGCTTCAGATTCTGCGTCTCCCTTTCTCTCTGCCCCTCCTCTGCTTGAACTCTCTCTCTTAAAAATAAACATTTTTAAAAAAGAAGAAGAAAACTGAGGTCTAGTTTTCTGTTGCACAACTTCAAGCAGGTTTGAACCTTACTTTCCTCATCTGTGAAATGAGTATAGCAATACTGACTTTATACTAGTGTTGTAGATTAAACAAAATACCAGTTTATATATAGTGCATAGTACACAGCCTGACACACAATAAGAACTTGATTGTTTGTTATTATTTGTTGTTATTTTCTAAGTTTATTTATTTATTTGGAGAGAGTGTGTGTGTAAGCAGGGGGAGGGTCAGAAAGAAAAGGGCATAAAGCAGTCTCTGTGCTGTGGGATGTGGGGCTTGATCCCATGAAATGTGAGATCATGAGCTGAGCCGAAATCAAGAGCTGGACACTCAACTAAATGAGGCACACAGGTGCCCTTATTCGTTATTGTTTTGATTGTTGCTACTGAGCAAAAGAACCCAATAGAATCTAGGTTCCCTGGTTCCTGATTGAATATTTTTCTATCCTAATGTGAAGCGGTACCGAAACACTGACTAATTTTCAATTAGTTAGGAGATGATCAATCAGGGGCATTCTCTTCCCTATCTCCTCCAGTCTACCTACTACTAGTTTCACTGGTCTCTTTGATGAGAAAACAGTAGAAAAAGAAGAAATGTAAGATAATTTCTTACTTGTCAGCTATTCTTGACAAGTTAAAGAGCTAAAACTATTTGCTAAATGAATACTCTGGATTCTCTGTGGAGAACAGCGATGTTAGTTCATTCTCTACCCCATATCATGGATGATTCATTCAAGCTTATAGAAGGTACAGCCCATGGCTATGTAGAGATAGCTTTTTTAAAAAAAAAATCATTTATTTATTTATTTATTTATTTATTTATTTATTTATATTTTGAGAGAGAGAGAGAGAGAGCACAAGCAGTGAGGGGCAGCTAGAGAGGTAGAGAAAGAATCCCAAGCAGGTTCCCTACTGTCAGCACGGAGTCCCATTTGGGGCTGGATCTCACAAACTGTGAGATCATGACTGGAGCCAAAATCAAAAGTCAGATGCCTAACTGACTGAGCTACCCAGGTGTCCCTAGAAATGGCTTTTGGAAGTGGTAAGGAGCCCTTTTTTTCTCTCTCTCTCTTCTCCGTCTTTGTGTAACTCTTCCCCAGCACAAAAGCAAGCACAAATGTCTTGATCTAGTATGGTTGGGGTTAACTATTGTTGGAAAGTACAGCTCACTCCTTCAGCTGTCCACCCAGTAATAAGATAGAATGTGTCCATTTTCATGGGAAAACAATATAGCATGTGAAGTCATTCATTCCTGAATTTAAGGAAGACTTCCAAACTCTAGAGAGTATGAAATTTTGAAGAAGACCCAAGTTTGTACTATGATTTATATTTAATAAAGTATTGGATTTATTTGGGTAAAACTTCTTTTGATTCTCACACTTTCAATCTCAGGTTAAAATCATTTAAAGAAACTATTCCTCAATCCTGTTACACTCTTTAATAACTTAAATTTAAGTTACTAAGATTACTTATTTATTCTTTAGTGGTTAACATCCGTAATTAAGTAGTAATAATAATAAATAAGATTACCCACATTCCTTGGTGTTTATCATCTGCTGTCTTGTGTGGATAAAGAGCTAATATTGGAACCATACGATGTGAAGCCAATTGAACACTCCCTTCGGTAACTATTAATGCAGTTACTTTTACCCTATTTCTGACATGTCTGAGGGAAGTCAGACATGTCACTGAATATATAAAATGTCATTCTGGAAGGGCTGTAATGATAGGCAGACTGAAAACGTAATTTATCAAATTACTTGCTACAGGACTTTCAGCTGGGTCACCACAAAGTGAGAATGAACCTCCTTGTTTTCTCTTTCTGGAATCTTCTCCATGGTTCCCTGGAGACATTCTGCATCTGTCTGTCACCAGCTTAAAGTGAAAACAGCCTTTTTCATCTCCCTGCAAAGGTCTTCCCAGCCCAGGGCTCAGGAGCCGATGTCAAGTTGTTTTCTGTCGTCCATTTCCCTTTTTGGATACCTGCCATAATGCCACCTTCCTAGGAGATGTATAATGGAATACTGTTTTTATACTTACAGGAGATTTGTGACAGGGGGCTGTTCAGATGTTCCGAAGGACGGGTGAGAAGAAAAATGAAATGCAAAAAACTCATCAAGACAAAAGCACAGCCCATTTATTCACCCCAACAAGACAACCTCTCTGGGTTGGTCAGCACAGAATTAACAACAACCCAACCTGATTTGCTGTGTTTTTTGCCAGTGATTTTTATCCTACTGGACAGCTGCTGTCATTCCCCACACAGCTGGAGAACCGATGATGCACTGTCTCCCACTGTTCTTTAGTCCCCCCACATGAGTCACTCTTACCATCCCAGTTACACCGTAGAAGTCCTGAGAACTGGGGCTCTTATAGTGATTCTCGCAATAACAACACAGCGGGAGGCTTTAAAAAGCAAAAGATGCTACCAAATGACAATGACTTAAAAGGACTTGTTAAGGGGCACCTGGGTGGCTTAGTTGGTTAAGCGTCCGACTTTCGCTTAGGTCATGATCCCGCGGTTCGTGGGTTCCGGCCCCGCGTCGGGCTCTGTGCTGACTGCCAGCTCAGAGCCTGGAGCCTGTTTCAGTCTGTGACTCCCTCTCTCTCTGACCCTCCCCTGCTCACACTGTCTCTCTCTCTCTCTTAGAAATAAATAAAACATTAAAAAAAAAAAAAGGACTTGTTAAGCGCCCTCCTCCATGTGGGAATGAGCACTGGGTGTTATACGGAAACCAACTTGACAATAAACTATTAAAAATATAATAAAAAAAATAAAAGGACTTGCTAAATTGCTTATGCTTCCCTCTTCTTAATAATCTTCAAATTATTTGGAGACAATTGCAGCAAATTATGTTTCCAATATGCCAGCAGAAGTTGGGGTCAAATGGGCTGCCTTGCTCCGCTGAACGGCTCTGATGTGGACGGCAGAGTGGCAGCTGCAGAACTGATCATCAGCTCACTGAGAAAACCTGGGTTCTGGAAGGGGCCACACAGTGGTTTCCTGGCTCCCCGGCTCCTGCCAGAGGCCACGGCGTCTCCTTGCTAACCACCGGGGCTTCATTGCTGGTTGTAGAAGAGGGGGCTATGGAATTGGTCCATTTCAAAACATCTCTGCAAGTCAACAAGCTGCATCACTGCACCAGCTTAAGAAGCCTTCAAGGAGGAAGCAGGTATCACTTACCTTGTTCTAACAATGCTGTTTTTAGAACTAAGAGATGAACAGATTTCAATTTAACTACAAAGCCCCAAGCAAGGCAAAGCTCAGAGGGACAGTGGCCAGGAGGTGGGACTATGGGCGAGGGATCCATATGCTTGGCTGCTGGTCTTGCCTGGACAAAGGCTTGCCTTGTCAATGAATATGCATCTCATATAGCCTGCCTGGCCGCAAGCTTCCTTAGGAAGTGACATATTTGTGTCATTCTAAAAAATCCTTTGCCACACATTCCAAGAAGCACCAATCACAGGGTTTCCAAGCTTTGGAGCTTCTATAACTTGGCGGCAACTGCTCTGCTCCTTGCGTCGCCTACATTAGTTTCCTATGGCTGCTGAGACAAATGACCACAAACTTGGTGGCTCAAAACAACAAAAACCTGTTTGTTTGTTTTACCTTTAAAAAAAAAAAACTTTATTTATCTTACTTGATTTTTAGCTTTTTAAATGTTTTTATTTATTTTTGAGAGAGAGCGTGCATGCACGGGGGAGGGGCAGAGAGGAAGACAGGACCCGAAGCAGGCTCCATGTTCCATGCTGACAGCAGTGAGCCCGATGTGGGGGTGGAACTCATGAGCTGTGTGTGAGATCGTGACCTGAGCTGAAGTCAGATGCGCAACCGACTGACCCCTCCCAGGCTCCCCGAAAAACCTGGTTTCCTGTAGTTCTAGAAGCCAAATCTGGTCTCTTATAGTTATAAAATCAGTATTATTGGGATAAAAGGAAGGCGTTAGCGGGGCGTGCTCTCTCCAGAGGCTCCATGGAAGGCCGGTTCATTGCCTCTTTGAGTTTGTGGTGGCTGCTGGCATTGCCTGGCTTGTGGACCATCCCTCCAGTCTTTAAGGTTAGTGTCTTCAGATCTGTCCCTGTTCCATCTTCATATCATCTTCTGTGTGCATGTGAAATTCCTCTCTGACTCTCTCTTATAAGGACACTTGCAATGACATTTAGGGCCCAAATGGATAAGCCCCTTTATTTAATAACATCTGCAAAGAGCCTTCCTCCAAATGAGGTAACATTTGCAGGCTCCAGGGATCGGGATGTCCTTTCAGCCTATATCACAAGACTGCACTGAGGGTCAGCTTCAAGCTCACAGAGCTCAGCTTCCATCACATAAGAATTCCTTTATCAAGGGCCCTCCTCCATGTCATGGGCTGAAGGGTCAGCTCTTCTCCTCCTGAAGAGTCCTTTGGCCTCCGGACTCTTGCCCCAACATCCTTCTCCCTCTAGCACGGGTAACATCTTGCTATAAAGTTACCTCCAACTAGAAATTCTGAGAGTTGAAGTGTGGAAGTGGGTAAGATAACCACCATTATGGAAAGCAAATTCTGAAAAGAGTGAGGCCAAGTCTTTAGCTACAGGTTAATAAGAAAATGTCTGGAACAGATTGATGTGTGTTCTAAAACCCGGAGTTGAGACCAGAACCTTCTTGACGGTGTTGCTCTTATGTACATCACCTGTGTCTCCAGCTCTGCCTTGGCCTCGGCAGGTGAGGGTCCGCATGCGGATCCCTGGGGACCCACCACACTTGGCACCGTGCTTGCTTTGCTTTAGACACAGCCTGGGCAGGGGTGAGGTGCACACCTCTCTTCGGGGGTATGCAATGGAGACTACAGGCCCTGGGTTCAAACCTCTGCCATCCACTAGTTAGCTGCATGAGCCTGGTGAGGTGAGGGGCAGTTCTTCCTCTATAGGCATGATAGCAGTTATTTTTCTCAGTAGTTGAGAACAATAAAGAGAATATATGAGGCATCTCTAAAACATCATCAAAAGTGAAGTAGGCACTTAATATCCCACTCTTTTCTTCTACTCTACTTCACATTCACATTACTTCTGTTTCTTTCTTTCTTCTTCTTTCCCTCCTTCCTTCCTTCCTTCCTTTCATGTTTCTCTACTTCGGAGAGACAGAGCATGAGCGAGGGAGGGGCAGAGAGAGAGGGAGACACAGAAACCAAAGCAGGTTTCAGACTCTGAGCTGTCAGCACGGAGCTTGACGTGAGGCTCAAACTCACGAATCATAAGATCATGATCAAGTCACTTAGCTGACTGAGCCACCCAGGTGCTCCTAGTACTTCTGTTTCAACAAATCTGTGTTTCCCACACCGAGCAATTCTGACCCTAAGTCGGGTTTGGTGCTGCCCAACACGGCCCCTATCCCCTGCCCTTCAGGCCCAGGTTGTCACTTCTGCTTCTCACCAGCTGGCCATGAACCAAGGGTTCCCACAACCCCAGCCAAGAGACTTATACTTTGCTAGAGTGGCTCACAGAACTCAGGAAAACATTTTGCTTACTAGATTACTGGATTATTATGAAAGGACACAACTCAGGGACAGCCAGATGGAAGAGATGCATGGGGCAAGGTGCAGGAGGCAGGTGGCAGAGCTTCTATAGCCCCTTGGGGCACACCACCCTCCCAGCACCTCTGTGGATTCAGCCACCAGGAAGCTCTCCATATGCCTCCAGTTAGGGCTTTTTTGTTTGTTTGTTTTTAATTTTTAATGTTTATTTATTTTTGAGACAGAGTGTCAGAGTGTAAGTGGGGGAGGGGCAGGGAGAGAGGAAGACACAGAATCTGAAACAGGTTCCAGGCTCTGAGCTGTCAGTGCAGAGCCCGACTCGGGGCTCAAATCCACGAACTGTGGGATCATGATCTGAGCTGAAGTCGGGCGCTTAACCGACTGAGCCACCCAGGCGGCCCCAGAGCTTTCAGTTTTAAAATCAGCATGGCTATTGGATTTTATGAGAGGCATATTTTATCAGAGACCGAATATATACCCTTTATTGTATCACAATATCTCAGTGCTCAATAAATGGTTAAGTGTTACATGGCTTTAATCACCACCGTATCTCTCATGGGAAATAACAGGAGCTTAACAAATATTTGCTGGCAATACTAAGGCCGAGAGAGACTACGTAAAGCAATAAAAATGAGAACCTGAACCCCAGAGACAAAATTAGAGCCAGGAAATAATGAGCTATGGTTTTAAGAAGATCTCTAACCCAGCAGAGCAAGTGGTTTTGAAAAGCGAGGACAGAATTCCAGGCATGCAGGCACATGTATCATGGCTGCTGTCTAATGAGTGCAACAGGAATTTACTGGTACAGGGTCATCAACTTTGCAGGGGCCTGGAGGTGAGGAAGCACATGAGCCCTGCAGAGTGGTGGGCTAGAGATCAGCCCCCAGACGTGACCCTTTACTGGCTCACTCTTATAGAAAGTGCAGCTGTAGACAAAATCTAGTGCCAATCAGAGCTTCAGCAAGGCGATGTGAACAAGGTGAGGTGACCAAGGCGAAGTGAGGCAGTGGCTCTGTTCTGTCACCACGGGGCAGGATCTGGTTCCTGGCCTCACAGCCCGCTCCTTCTCCACCAGAACCCAGAGAGCTGGACAGAGAACAAACCTGCTGACTCTGGCCTCTGAGGCCTACCTGTGGGTCCCTATTAGAGACAGACATTGCTTGCCTTCACTGACTTGCGTGGACTCTTCTTTTTACCTAGGTCTTCGACATTTATCACATTCTTCTAGCTCTTTAGAGTTTAGTTCATCACCTGTTTGATTTTTGATACCAACAAGTCCCCTCTTGTTTGACTAAACTCCTATTAGTGTGTCTTCTTAGGACTGGAATGAATGCCTGATGGAATCAGCAACCTAAATACACCCCTGTTTATGGTCATTAGAGAATGAAGACACTCTCCAGAATTTATTCTTTCTTCCTTCCCTTCCTTCCTTTCTTCTTTCTCTCCCTCCTCTCTCTCTTCCTCTCTCCATTCACCTCCTCTGTTTTTTCCCCCCTCTCTCTCTATCATAAGCCCCTACATTCCAGCTACCTTCTGGGACTCTAATATCTAGAACCAACATAGTGAGCAGCAAATGAATACCTCTGTAACCCTGGTTCTCAACCAAGGGTACTTTTGCCCTTGACAAGACTCTTGGCAATGTTTGGAGATGTTTTTGGTAGTGACAACCTGGAGGAAGGGGGGAAGTTGCTACTAAAATCTAAATAAGTACAGGCCAGGGGTGTCACTAAAGATCATATCGCACACAGGACAGCCCGGCAACAAAGAGCTATCTGGCCCCGAGTGTCAACAGTGCTGAGACAGAGTGAGCCTACTCTGAAGGCCACCCATCCAGGCGGCCGTGAGCACAGGTGGGCCCTGTGATCTGAAGGTGGAGGCTACTATTGCACTGGTCCAATGCTCTTGGAAAAGCCACACCTGTTATCTAAAGAACTTTTGGGGGATCCATTGAGCATGTTCTTCAACAATGCTCTGAGATTTAGTCTTAACATATTAAAAAAAAACACAGAACACACCATCTTTGCAAGAAATACTGCTCTATGGGGAGAAGATGTCTTCACTCACAGATTGTCACAGGCCCCAACAGCATAGCCATAGACACATGGAACAGTTTTTCTGTATTTATTCTAATGACAAAGCTTCACAACCCTCTGTTATCACTGAGCATTAGATTACTATTAAACCAGACACACAGAGCTCTCTTATCAGTGATTACCTGGGTGGACAATCCTTTTCATAGCACTTCTTCTGTCTCCCGTTGGGCTGTGTTTCTGGGTCACAAAAGGTAGCTTTCACCATCCCGTGGCCCTTCTTCACACAACGGGCAGCCTGGCGGCGAATACCTGGGGGCAGAGAAGAAAGTTTCACATACGTTAAGTCCTGAGCCCACATACCCAGTGTCAGGTGAAACCCCTTGTCATGTCAAGTGGTCATCTTATTGCTGATGGGAAAGCTGTCCATAACGTGTCTGGCTTTTGAAGTATGGAAAAGGAATGGAGTCTCTAATTCACTCATGCTACAGCTCACAGTGGGTGGAAGATCTTGCTTGAGAAGGACTACAGATAATATATAATCTCATATACAGATTATAATCTAGCTGTGGAGACAAGGCCAATACATATATGCCAAATAAAAAAATGTGAGATTTAAATCATGAAAGCAGGTATTATAACACAATTGCTATTAGTCAGAGGAACAGAGGGTGTAGGGATGGTTATATTATTAGTAAACTCTGAAAGACAGGAATAAAATTCAAAAAGAATACAGGGTTTGAGAGGTTGTTTCTAAGGTAGAAGCTTTGAGAACAGGACTGATAATCCTGCTGCCTCTGGAGACCAGGTCGGTAACGTGAGTAAGAGAAGCACATGGGAAGTGGCGGGTTATGTAGGCAAACCCAGAACATCTGCAGGCTGGGTTTAGCTTCGGATAAATAGTGACAGTGAGCACATGTAGTGCTTGCCTTGTCCCAGGCGCTGTTTTGAACTGTACGTGTGTACGTGTGCATACAAGTAGACAAACATATATTTACATATACAAATATACAGTAAGTAAAATGTATGTTATTATCTATTTTGATAGACAGAAATCCAAACCTCACAACAATCCAATGAGGTAGACACAACAAATCCAATTATCCGTATGTGAAAGATGAAATGGAGGTTGAGAGAGGAAGGCGACCACAGCTTTTGCTGAGATATCATTACCAAGAGAAGGGAGGGGAGCGGGGAGCGGCCAGCATGACAGGGATTGAGAGGTGGAGGGAGAGTGAGAAGGGTGTCATCATGTCTCTTGAGAGAGCTAACACTTTGATGTTGGATGTGAAGCACTGGGGTAGAAGACTGAAGACCGGACCTTCCTCCCCACCAGGGGACAGAGCAATCAGCGTGCACACAGGTTGGTGCCCTGAACCCTCAGGGCATCCAGGCCTTGAGTGGGCTTACCGGTGTACAGAATTCCTGAATTGGAAAGGCCATGAGAACACGGCTAAGCTGGTCACCTCCTCACGTTAGCACATGGAGGGGCTTCGCCACGGGCACGTAGCAGGCGGGACCCAAACTGGAGCCAGCTCTCCTGCCATCCGCCACCTCACGCTGCCTCACATGCTTAGTTCCAGCACAATCTCCCAGGCTGGCTTTCATGCTCAGGTGCCAGTGATCACACCTCATCATTTAAAAATGTCAGAGGGAGTTGTCGTACAGTAAGTGAATCCTTTTAAATGAGTCAACAGTCGGAGGAACAAGGGGGAGAAGAAGGGCGGAAATGGTGGGGGAAAGGGAGAGAGGCAAACCATGAGAGACTCTTGAATGCTGACAAAAACTGAGGACTGATGGATGTGGGGGGGAGGGGGGGATGGGCATGGAGGAGGGCACTTTGGGGATGAGCACTGAGTGTTATGTGGAAAATAATTTGACAATAAACTATTTGTAAAAAAAATAAAAATAAAAATAAAACTAGAAATGAAAAAAAATAAATAAACGAGTCAACAGTATTTTATTGTTAACTGAAACAGTATTTTTTTCTTTTGACACCTTTCACACACTCAGGCTTTCTCAACTGATAAGACTGTCATTCTTCTTTTGTCATATAAATAAAACACCTGTAGAGGAGTCTTAGCCAATGTGAGTGGATCGAGACTGAACTGGTGGAAGCCAGAAACACTGACATGTACCTGCTGTCGTAAGAGCAGAAAAAAGAAGAGCTCAGGTACTTAGAAATTACACTAAAACTTTGGGTAGTTTGGCAAATTCTTAAGGTCAAAACCTAAAAGGAAACTGTCAGGTAACTCTCAAAGGTTGTAAACATGCCCCCAAAAGGCTTGTTTCTGTATAGAAACAGCAAAACGTGCTCAGTGCTCCTGACTCCAGAAATAGCAGAAGGCACACAACAAAACATAAAATCCCTAAGGCACAGTCATGGAGATGAACATGGACTGGCCAGGCAGATGCTGCCAGTGCACAGGGCAAACTTAGTAACAATGCGTCAGAGTTTCTCTATTGGAATGAATGGTGTGTATGTATCACTTACGTCACTTGCAGGTTATCTTACAAATACTATGTATTTATGCATATGATGAACTATATAAGCCTCATTCCACAGCTTATGCTTAAACCCATCTCAATGTTTCCGTTATTTTTATGGTTCTAAGTATTAAAAAACATCTTCCAGATATTGTTAGAGTTCAATATCTTCACTTGGTTGACCCCACCTGACAACAGTGGACAAAGTCAGATGGATTAGTACCAAGACGAATGCAATTTTAAAAAGGTCAAAGAAGTATCTGATTCTGATTTTCCAAAGAAGTGAATTGTCTTTTAGATATCAGTATATGGTCACACAAGGTGAGAGTGGAATGTGTGTCCCTATTTGTAGTTCTCACACTTTATCAAGGATATGTGGACATATCTTAAATGTACATGGTTATTTTGAGCTTTAGTGCTATTAAGGAGAGATGTTCATTACAGCATTACAAAGATGTTTATAACTGCAGAATAGTGGAACGTAGAAATCATTGTATACTCACACAGTAGAACAGTACACAGCCCTTCAAGTGAACGTATAAGAGCTACTTTCATTAGTGTGGACTTATCTCAAAAGCATAATACTGACTAAAAACAAGATAAAGAATGATACACAGAGTATGATACTATTTATAAGCTTAAATGCCTAAGAAACAATATTTTTAATGTGTATGAGTCTTCACATGTATAATAAGAGCATTTAACAACATGCATGAGAATAATAAATACTGGTTTCATGACCCTGGTTAACTCTGGGGAAAAAGAAAAGGGAATGGAGTCAGGGAGTGCTTATCACATGTATCTGTGCAATTTCTTTTCCTTAAAAATGAAGATTGAAATAAGGATGAGTAATGGTAAGATCTGAGCAAGAGTTTGCAAGAGTTTGCAAGAGTTTGGCATGCAAGAGTTTGTTGTTATGTTCTCCATTTTGCTAGGACATTTGTAATGTTTCCCAGTGAAAAAATGTAAAGCTAAAATAATACAATAATAATAAAAACAAAACAAGACAAATAAAATAAAATGATTACTACTACCTGTTTGCAACTCTTACTATGGGAATCAATTTGGTAATAAGTTTCTTAACATTGCCATAACATTTATGTTCTTTTTTTAAGTGTTTATTCATTTATTTTTGAGAGAGAGAGACAGAGCATAAGAGGGGAAAGGGCAGAGAGAGAGGGAGTCACAGAATCCAAAGCAGGCTCCAGGCTCTGAGCTGTCAGCACAGAGCCCGACACAGGGCTCTAACTCACAAACCGTGAGATCATGACCTGAGCTGAAATCAGAAGCTCAACCACTGAGCCACCCAGGTGCCCCAATATTTATTCTCTTTGAACCTAGAAATTCCATCTACAAATTGACACTAATGAAATCATTCTTTACATGGGCCTAAAATGTTCATCAGAAGATGATGATCAACTAGGAATTGGCTAAAAGACATTTTGCTTTGTCTTGCCATGGAATATAATGTATCCAAAAAAACAAAAAAAGAAAGAAAAAATAGCTACCAAGACTGAGCAGCACGTGGGAAGGTACCCATGTTAATGGCATTGAGTGAAAGCATGTGTATATGTACAGAAACATCCATATGCCCACAACTGTATACATCTATGACTAGAAAAAAGAATATTGCAAGGCAAAAAAAGCAAAGTACAAAAATGCATTGTGTCAGGGTGGTGACTTTTTCTATTTCTAATTTTTCAGTAATATTTTAAACCTACTTTTATAATATAGACAGTTTTAACTCAAAGAAATTAAAAGTACATAGTTGACAGATCCAGTGTTTCAGGCAGGCTCCCATCTTTATATTGAGCCATGTGTGTCCTATGGGAATATTAGTATTTCACCCTCTATGTCTGACAGCATGAGAGGAGATGTGCTGTGTTTCTTCTCTGCCAGAGTAAGAGAGCTCACTGTCGCTCAAATAGGCATGTGGCTGAGATTCAGGTGAGCACGTGGACACTGCAACAGCTCCCTGAGAGTTCCTGTTAAGGTTTCATAACCAGAATGACATTTGTCCAAGCCAGCCAAGGTGTTGCTTAAAGATCAGGCTGTATCGAAACCAAATGTCTGATGCACATTTGGTAAGGCTATCTCACTTCCTAGCTAAGAGGATGCACCTCATCTTTACGATCACAGCACAAATCAGGTGTTGATCTCAGGGTTCGTGATCTGGAGCCCTGCGTTGGGCTCTGTGCTGACAGTGCAGAGCCTCCTTGGGATTCTCTCCCTCTCTCTAACCCTCCCCAGCTTGTGCTCTCTCTCTCTCCCTCAAAAATACATAAATAAACATTAAAAAAGTAAAACACATGTAATACTTTATTGTATGCCTGAAAGTTGCTAAGGGAGCAGTTCTTAAATGTTCTCACCACACACACAGAAAGGTAACTTTGTGGGGTGACAGTTGGCCCACCTTATTGTGGTACACATTTCACAATATGCAGGTGTATCAAACAATCAGGCACACCTTAAATTTACACAAGGTTATGTGTCACTTTTATACAATAAATCTGAAAAAAAAAAACCAACAAAACAAGACATGCAACCCTTTTTTCAAACAAAGCCTTCATGAACAAAACAAGTATATAAAGCTGATAAAGAAAAGCTGACCCTCTCTTTAGACCGTGACCAGCATATTCACTCCCCTGGGCCATGTTTGTGGAACCCTGCAGACCTATGGGCACAGAATACGAACCACCAGCTCAGATTGCCTCCATGGCCCATTCTGAAGCTGACACAGATTCATGGACACAGCGGCTGTCTCTCACCTGTCCCACACGTGACGCTGCACTCTGTCCAGGCGCCATACTGCCAGAAGTACACCAGTTTTTCCACGTCATTGTCAAGCCCATCTTTCCGTATTGTATACTCATACTTGATGCCAGGGTTAGTCACCTGGAACAGAAGCTAAAAGGCAATAGAGGGTTGACATCACTGTCATGACTTTATATTAAAAAACACAGTGCTGTAATAACAAACGCTACAGAACACCCATCATCTTAAAGTAGTTATGAAGACATACACTGGAACAGATGCCAATAAATGCATATATCTCCACCTCTACTTCTACTTCCACCTACCCATCTATCCATATCTATGTCTATATCTATCTATGTCTATGTCTATCTATATCTATGTATGTATGTCTATATCTATGTCTACCTATAGTTATCTATCTATATTTATATCTATCATCTATCTATCTATCTATCTATCTATCTATCTATCTATCTACCTATCTATCTGCCTATCTATCTATCTATCTACATCTGTATCTTTATCTCTAACTAATCTCCATTCAATTATTTCTTGGCTGAATTCCCATGGAGATTTAATCTTACGGAGATTGCTCTGAGGGAATGGCGATAGTGTCTTTTCCAACAATAGACTGATAGTCACCTTGTACCCTTATGTACTTAATAACTTTGTGATTATAGGTAAGTTACTTAATATCTTTGTGCCTTAGTTTCCCCCATTTACAAAGTGAGGATAATAATAGCATGACTAATAAGGGTGTTGTGAAACTTGAATAAGTAAATAAATGTAAAGTGACTGGATAAGAACTGAATTGAGGGCACCTGGGTAGTTCAGTAGGTTAAGCGTCCAACTTCAGCTCAAGTCATGATCTACAGTCCATGAGTTTGAGCCCTGTGTTGGGCTCTATGCTGATAGCTTGGAGCCTAGAGCCTGCTTCAGATTCTGTGTCTCCTTCTCTCTCTGCCCCTCCCCTCTCTCATGCTCTATCTCTGTCTCTGAAAACTGAAAAACCTTAAAAAAATTAGAATAGGGGGTACCTGGCAGCCTCAATCAGTAGAGCATGTAACTCTTGATCTCAGTGTTATAAATTCAAGGTCCAAATTGGGTGTACAGATTAAAAATAAAATCTTTTAAAAAAGATAAGAATAGAATAGTGCCTCACATGTAGTTAGCATTCAAAAAAATTTTTTTAAATGTTTTATTTATTTCTAGCAGAGAGAGAGAGAGAGTGAGAGACAGCGTGAGCAGGGGAGGGTCAGAGAGAGAGAGAGAGAGAGAGTCACAGACTCTGAAACAGGCTCCAGGCTCTGAGCTGGCAGTCAGCACAGAGCCCGACGAGGGGCTCGAACCCACGAACCGCGAGATCATGACCTGAGCGAAAGTCGGACGCTTAACCGACTGAGCCACCCGGGCGCCCCCGTAGTTAACATTCAATAAATATTATTTTTTTATTATTGTTATTGCTGTTACCTTATGACACTCCTCTCTAGCTCTCAGGTGAGTTAATTTCTTTAAAGCATATAGTTCTGTGAGAAAAATGGTCATGGGCTTTAGGCAAAGCATACCATTCTTGGGACCTTCGCCTCACTTCCCTCTCCTACAGGTAATCTACTTACCACACATTTAAAACTGGTGGATAGGTTGCTCCATGAGTTTGGGGTTCTTATATATAAATCCTTTGCCAAGTAGCAGGTAAGATGTCAGGTCTCTAGACGCTTGTGAATCATAGCTGTCAAGCCTTGACCTGCAGTTTTTTTTTTTTTTTTTTTATGTATCGAGTGATTTTTAATAAGTTTTAAGAATCTTTGAATACACAACATGTTACTGCTTAGCTATTTAAGTGTACCAAGACTTCTCAATCATTTTTTTTTTTTACAAATAGTTTATTGTCAAATTAGTTTCTACATAACACTCAGTGCTCATCCCCAAAGTGCCCTCCTCCATGCCCATCCCCCCCCCCCCCCACATCCATCAGTCCTCAGTTTTTGTCAGCATTCAAGAGTCTCTCATGGTTTGCCTCCCTCCCTTTCCCCCACCATTTCCGCCCTTCTTCTCCCCCTTGTTCCTCCGTCAAGTTCCTCCTAATCCTCCTATACGTGCAAACATATGATATTTGTCCTTCTCTGCCTGACTTATTTCGCTCAGCATAACACCCTCAAGGTCCATCCATGTTGCTACACATGGCCAGATTTCATTGTTTCTCATTGCCATGTAGTATTCCGTGGTATAGATAAACCACATCTTCTTGATCCAATCATCTGTTGATGGACACTTAGGCTCTTTCCATGTTTTAGCTATTGTGGAGAGTGCTGCTATGAACATTGGGGTACAAGTGCTCCTATGCCTCAGCATTTCTGTATCCCTTGGGTAAATTCCTAGCAGTGCTATTGCTGTTGACCTGCAGTTTTTATGAGTGCTTTGATCTCTGGCTCTGCAATTACCTCCTAACTTCTGAATATAATTATATCTGACTTTCTCTTGGGCCATCTGTCATCCCCAACCTGTCTTTTTTCTACTGGTATAATCCACTCCTTTTTCTATAGTTCTTTGCTAACATGAAAGACAAATCACTTGTGCCTTTAAGGAGTGCATACTACATTCTAACTCCATTCTCCCCCAAGAATTTCACAAAGTCAAACCCCTTGCCTGAGGACAAGCACTTGATAACATATGAAAAAACCATGTCAGTCCATCACCACTGTGGGGAAGCCACTTGAAACTCATGCCACACTGACATAGACTGACAGCATACTTTTTATACCCAAGAAACACCCGCGAATAAACAGCTTATGTCAACCATAGTGGAAACTGAACTCAAAACTCTCATTAGATGATGTTAGGGACCCTATCATTAGGGTTTCAGAAATTGCTAGGCAATAAAGGATTAACAGCATAAGTAATATCTTGCTTTCCTCCTTGCTCTTTGCTAAAAGTTTTAAGTATTTTTAATTAATGTCCCAGAGCAAATACCTTGGAAAAGAACATCATAAAGGTCCTAAGTAATGTGTGTATCAGCAGCTGCCTTCCCTTCTGCATTACCTGTATCCACACTGACTCATTGGTAGGACCTGTGGCCATCAGTTTCTCCAGGTCTCCTTTCCTGTCATATTGGAAGATGGTCCCTGCCAGCTTGTAGTTCCCATTCCACTGGATAATAAATCCTCCATTGAGGTAATATTTTTTTGGGTCTTCACTCCTGATGGCCAAGAAGTTTCCAGCTCCCTCGACCTCCATTACCCTTATGTCCCTTGCTCCTTTCGGAATCAGTCCAATGTCAACATAACCTAAGGAGAGAAGACATAATAATGAAAGAGGCACACTAGCTTAGCTGAACACAATCTGTTTCTGCTCCATCATTCATTTCCATGATTTAGTGCCCTTGCCTTCCTCTTGGGTGGTCACTGGGATTAGTAGATACATTAGTCATGGGGAATTTTAAAGAGCTTGGCCAGGAGAAGAATTCCCAGGGGCTCTGTGACTCAGTATATACATAGTTTTGTGAGAAGAGGTCAAATAAATGCAGACTGGACTATGAAGCATTTGTGGTTGTTCCAGCATTGACTTTTCTGTGATTTTAAGTTGGTAGTTCAAATATTTACAGCCCCTAACTAGCTTCCATCAGCATTTCTGCTCCCCCATTTGTTGCTGCTATCAGATTAATTTTTTCAGCATTACACTGGATACATCCTTCTGCTCATTTATCCTCACTGCCTCCAAGTTAAAGACAGACTCTTAGAAATAATCTAATCATAGCTTAAACTCATTAAGAGAATCCCAAGGGGAATCACGGACTGATTTGCCACCTGGCGCTCTTGAATGTAGCTTGTGATGAGAAACTCAGCTCTGAGTTCAGCTTTTTATATTGCTGGACAATTCTAGTCATTAGAAAGGGTTTTTTTCCCCTTATTTTTTTATGTTTTGCTGTAATATGAACTTACTCTCATCTGCTCTACTCCAACTCAAAGCACAGAAGGCATCCATTTAAAGATGATGATCAATTCTAGCTACTGTCCTATCCTTGTATACTGGAAAGAATTAACACATAATGGTTTCCCCTCTTTGGCAGACTCTGTGCTAAGCACTTTATGCATTTATCCTATTTGTGCTTCTTAAGAAACCATCAGTGTGATAGAATGGAAAGAACATGGACTTTGGGGATGGCATGCAAACATGTAGGGGCAGGGAGGGTCAGAACACCTGAGTCCTAGCTTCTGCATCACCACGAATGAGTTCTACGACTTCCCTGCACTTCTTTAACTTCTTGGAATGTCATCTGCACAATGAAGTGGATTGAATAGATGGTGTCTGACATTGCTGGCAGCTCTGATATTCATTTATTTTTCTCTTTTCTAAGAGAAACATTCTTTGTTCCTTTAAGCTTTCCATTCAAAATTTGATCTTAAGGCTTTGATCATCCTGGTCATTTTCCACTGGATATGCACTAGGTTTTTTGGCCCCAAGCAAACCTGCATCTCCATCACCTAAATGTGCCTTGACTGCTCCTTCTCCATCCATACTAAAATAGCAGGGGGTCCTGGGAGCTACAATCCCTGGGCTGGCCAGCAGGAATGATTTGGTTAGAAGCCCAGGCCAACAACCTCAGCTCCAGTTTTCAAACTGACAGCTACCATCCAGCAAGACCAAAATGCAGGTCTTGTAGCACCTGATTAAATTCCATTTGGCCCTCACAATACTTGCCTGAAACAGCTGATTAAAACTACAAATGTACAAGTAGCTCTGGGAAAATATTCAACACATCTTAAGTGTGGCTAATGCAATTTTCTGAAACACCTTTGGAGTGTTGTGACCCACAGCCACTTTCTGACTTGGGATGTTGCCTCCCTTCTCAGAGCGGAACTCATGCACAAACCTCACTGGCATCATACAGCAGGACAACCACCTTATCTCCTCTGTTTACAGACAAACAGCAAAACAATCCACCCCCTCAAAAATAAACAATGGAAACTAGACGGAAAAAAATGCAAGAGTTTGCTTTTTATCTTCCACTTAAGAAAGAAAATCCAAAATTAGAAATATTTATCATGGCAAATTCTGCAAACTTCAAAGGAGAGGTACATCCAATTTAAAATAAAAGGTTTCAGTGAATATATGTGCTGCTTCTCAACAGTCTACAGGCAGTTCACAGATGTAAACCGAGATTGATTTAGCCATGAGCAAAAGTAATGCATATTTATTTGTACTACATATTTGCAAAAGCCAAAGGATAAAATTATAGTAACTTGGAGTTCAAAAGAACCACTACATATCCACCAGACCCCTTTGCACATGACAAAAAAAAAAGCCCACACTTGAGTAGAGTATGAAATGAAAAGTAAAAGATTCAATTTCCCTTCACCCCCAGTTTTATGTCCCAAAGACAATTACAGTGAACAAGTATCCTTGATTCTCTTCCAAAATCTTTCTTTGCCTGTATAAGCACATATACACGTAATTTTTTAAATAAGTGGGATCATACTATATGAACTATTCCAACTATTGCTTTTTAAATTTAATATACCTTACATATCTTTCCATATCTTTTAAGCATTTCAACAACTGCAAAAATGATATAAACCCATTTATTTAACTAATCTGCTATCAATGGACATTAAATGGAAAGGCTATAAGCCTTTCTGTTCATCAAATGAGAAAACCGGATTTCCATACAAAGAAGAAACCTATGCCACATCATACACCTAGGTTGAAAGTACATATACCTATAACCAGGGTTTGCTAATCAACTCTTAATATACTGTTTTTTATAAGAAACTGTGGTATATAGGAAGAGATTCCTCCAGAGTATCTTATCCTCAAGGGTCTTCTTTACAGAAATAAGAATCATATTTAAAAGTAAAGGTGGAAAGTTATTGAGACATTTAGCCTGTGTCAAAAGGGAGGCTTTCAGGGTTGGTAAGATTATTTCCAAAGTACTAAGAAAAGTGAATATATTCATTCAGAAAGTCGCTTTCTCCCACCTTCCCTAGTAAACATTAGTCAGTATGGGCACAATACTGAGAAAATGGAAAGTAGGAAAACGTAATCTTGACCTCAGAGTAGGACCCTCTGGGCCCATGATCACCTGGAGAGACCAGCCTATCACTGAGTCCTGAGCACCTTGAGCTGAAAGAATACTCAGGGCCTTTGAGGATGGGGCAGAAGACTGGACCCACTTCCAAAACCATCATTCTAAGAGACACAATGGATTCTTGGTGCTCAAGTGCACCTTATCCAACTGTTCTTTGCAATTCACAAAACAGAATTTACCCAGTAGCATATTTGGTTTCTAGTCTGTCACTTCTAATAAAAATGTGCTCATAACAAGGTCATACAATTAAACCCAGACAATTTATCTACAACACCAGTTCCTCTTTTTTTTTTTTTTTTTAAGATTTATGCTGTCAATTTGCGGCAAGCAAGACAATCTTCACTGCAGGCCCAAATCTCATGGTGTAACGTGAAGAGGCTCCTGGGAAAGGCCAGTCCATCTCCTGATGCCTGCCTTGACAGCGATGACACATCAGGGTCAGGTACAGGTCATTTGCATTTGACCTGCATTTTCCTGCCCCCACATGAGGAAGAAGAACTACCCATAAATATGACCTGCAGATCTTCTGAGAAGCCAAACTGCCTTGTTGCAGGTTGAAAGTTTTAGCTTCAATTATTTCAAAAAGAGGGTTATAAGAGCAACAGAACCTTGGAAAACACCATGAGCAACCACAATCCTCTTGCGAGAAGCCAGGGGAAAGGAAACCTAGATGAGGGAACAGACATTGACAGAGGTTTCCTGACCCTAAATATTTCTGGGAAAGGATGGCAGCCCTGAGTGTATCTCTGGATACAAAACTGTCAAGTAGAGTGTCCAGCCACCCTCCTTCCCCTTCGTTCCTTCCAGCCTGGGATTTCCTGGAAAACATGATCTAGGACAGCCTCCGAGTAAGGTGATATTCTGATTTCAAGAAAGCCACGTCCCCTCTTTTTATTATGCACTACCTTCTGCCTCAGCTTCTTTCTAAGAAAAGGGTCTGATGTTGTCCATGTGGACTCATCTTCCAGCACTGGGCTCCCCTGTCCCAGGCAATTGCGTATGTTGTTGGCAAACCAGTCTTTCTATGACACTGACCCCGTCATGTCATTCCCCCACCTAAAATCATAGAATGGACCTTATTCTCTCTTATGTCAACAGCAAACAAACTGAACCTTGCAGAATGGCATAGGAGCAACTTTGCGTCATAAGGCCATGTCATTTGTTCCTAAAAGTGACTCTTCCTTCTCACTGCCCAGACTTGGATCGAGCTTGCACACACACTGCTGTCACAGCCCCCTAACCTGTGTTGAGGTGTTGCTGATGGGCTCCATTCATTCATGCACTTCTTCAGTCACAGAAACTAAGTGGCCCCAAGAAAAAGCCCAGAATACGCCTCATTATGGGATCAAGACAGCAATCTTAACATAACTTGGAACAGGTGTCAATTCTCTTTTTTTTTTTTAATGTTTTATTTATTTCTACGAGAGAGAGAGAGAGAGAGAGAGCGTGAGCAGGGGAGGGTCAGAGAGAGAGGGAGTCACAGACTCTGAAACAGGCTCCAGGCTCTGAGCTGGCAATCAGCACAGAGCCCGATGCGGGTCTCGAATCCACGAACCGCGAGATCATGACCTAAGCGAAAGTCGGACGCTTAACCGACTAAGCCACCCAGGCGCCCCGGAATAGGTGTCAATTCTTAACTCTAGGTGAATTTAATCCAACCAAAAAGATCAGTGGCAGACACTTGGGAGCTACTGCTGGAAGAACAGAGCACATAAACACAGGAGCAGGAAGTGGGTGGGCATAATTCCAGGCATAAGTCCAGGTTCAGGCATAATTCCAGGCAGCAGCTCCACTTACTCCATTCCACAAATCTCCTAAAGGGGTGGATACTGACAACAAGTGTTTCTAGAAGAAATTTTCCGTGTCTTTCCCTGCTTTCTAGACTGCAGATTTTTTTTCAACATGCTTAACTGTGAAAATGAAATTGTGATGAATCTCAGAGGAAGCTTAATTAATTTAAATATTATGCCAAGAGAATTATAAAAACTCTAGTATATGCATCAAACCCACTAAACAGATATGCAAATGCATTTGTACACAACAGGTACTCAATTAATGTTTCTCAAGTAATAGAGTGAATGAATAAATGAATGAGCTGATGATATCTGTACACAGTTCACTGTCTCTGGATCTAAGTTCTTTAATTTCAAGCACTTCTACTCACAGTAACCATGGCACTACGCCAACACGCCAATTCCTTTTTCTTTCTCCAAGAGAGGAAATGGAAACTATTATGGAGGGTCTACAAGAAAGTGGGCCTAATGTTCCTCAAGTGTGACACTAATGGAAAGGCATGATATGATGCTGCCATGTGGCACACAGCATCAAATCTACTGAGTGAGTTCCTCTTCACAAAGATAGGCAAGGACTTAGTTGCTGGGACAGCCCAAGAAGGCCATGGATAAAGACATCTTCTCCCGGAGACTCTGCCCAACTTCAACACTTAGATGTCAATAAACATAGCATCACCCTTAGGGCTAAGAGCAGGGCGAAGACAAAAAATGCTGGACTGGGTTGAAAATGGCCTCAGAAATGGAGGCCCAAAGGGGTGACTTCCCCATGGTCAATGGCAAACTAGACCAGTACCTGGCGTCTTGCCTCTCAGCCTATTTTAATTCCACATCATCCATTATCCTCTTTCTTTCTTTCCTTCATACAAAAGGACAGGGCTAATATTTCATACCTCCATAGTCATGGCCAGAGAGGAGGAGAAAGTGGGTCTGATTATCATGAACATCTCTAATGCAGACTTCTCCACCTATATTTTTGTTTTAAACCTACTCTGTTAAAAGAGAGCTATGAGCCAAAGTAAAGCAAGAAGGGAGGAGAACACAGGCAGGCACATGCATCAGTTAGGTCATGCAAGGTTTGAAAGATTTTTGAATTCTTCTTGGTGACTGATTTCATATTCCCATTACTTCCTAGTCACAGAGATGATCTTGCCTCAAATGCTAGTCGTGCCCATTGCCCAACTTCATTGGTTTTCTAGTGTTGTCTTATGGTTGCTTACTTCTCTCAGAAAGGAGATTTTGGTTTTGCTCTCAAGATCGTGGTTGTAACAAGAGCCTGTAACAAGGCTCTGGAGATTTGATGCCTAAGTGCTGGGATAACAAAGCCATCTCCAACCACAGCTCCCATGTAACTAACTGCAGAAACATACTTGCTCTGGGAATAGTCCTCCATAAGGACTCACCATGTGTCACAAATTCTTGAAGGCAAATAGGACACCCTCTTGACCAGAGAGATGAAGTTACAAAGGGAACCCCTCAAGCCAATCACTGCCAGCCACCAAAGTTCTCCCAGTTCTGGGTGGAGAGACAAGGAGAAAAGAATACTTCAGGATATGCATAAGAAGGTAAAGATTCTGAGATTTATGTCTTTGGACCAGAATCAGAGAGTGGCCAAATTACACATGCAATATTGTACCAATTCGCGTTAAAAAAAAAAAAAAAGGAGCTACAGTTAAACCATAAGTCCACAGGCAGGGTATCACGGAGGGAAAATATCTGATTCAGATATTCCATCAACATAACTGTTAATGATTTGGTTTTCTTTATTGTCAAAGGAATATGGAACCAACCTTAAGAAAAGCATTTTTCATTTGAATTTATATAAGTGCTTACTGAATACATCCTATAGATATAAATAATGTTTGTTGAGTTGGGGTTGGGCAAGGTGGTGATAGAGCCTAAAAGGCAATTCATCCCTCAGTTTATAACTGCACTAGAAAGAAAGAATACATCAGAAAGAGAAGTAAGGCAGCAATACAAGTAAGTAAGTACAGAAAATAACTAACTATTCCTTGGGTGTCTTCAAAAAGAGGATGTTAAGTTCTGTCTTTTGACTTTGGCCCTTGGATTAATCAATCAGCCCAATGTAATCTAACTCCATTTCACATAGTTTTGCATCACTTTTTGGCTTCACTCCCAAGGAAAGGTGGTGGCAGCTAGGGTCTTTATGATGTATCCAGCTTTATTAGGCACACAGCAAAGGTGGGGCCTGCAGAATGCCTGGTGGGTATAAGGAACACAGACCACCCAGCTGGGTGTCAGCAGAGTCCAGAGTGAGATCTGGCTGGATTTTCCCACTGTGCTGGGGGGTAGCAGGCCAGAGGGCTTAGAGGCTTTGTCAGGATATGTACAATCTAAGGTGGACAGGGCGGCTGGGTGGCTCAGTCAGTTAAGCGTCTGACTTGGGCTCAGATCATGATCTCACAGCTCATGAGGTCAAGCCCCGTGTTCGGCTCTGTGCTGACAGCTCGGACCCTGGAAACTGCCTCGGATTCGGTGTATCCCTCTTTCTGCTCTTTCCCTGCTCTTACTCTGTCTGTCAGTCTCTCTATATATATAAAAAAATCAATAACACATTAAAAAAATAAAGTGGACATCCCTCCCTAGGTGCCAGGAGCCATCAGAAGTCCTCTGGGAAGCAAATGAGGGAAGGAGAAATGAAAACCAAAGGCACAGGGGATACCAAATGCTCAGTTCTAGGCACATGGCCAGTGGTATCAAGGTCTCTAAGGCAGGTGTGAGGGTGGGAGGGAGGCTCAAGATGCTTCTGGTCCTTTTCCTCACTCCCAAGAAACCAGAGTAGAGATAAAAACCCAGAACTAAAGCCTGATTTTCTAAGAGCTTATTTAAAAGTTTAAGTGGTGGAGATTCAAGAATGAAAATTCTCCTTTTCAAAGGAGTTACCATAGTGTTAGAACACAGCATATCTGAAGCCAAAGATATGAGCCTCTACAGATAAAGAATTAATACTGAGGCTCAGTGTCGAAACATGATTTTAAGAGTCACTTTATAATCCAAGTAAATAAGGTCACATCCAAATCCTGGAAAATGTTTACATAACAACTTTATAAGATTGAATAAATATTAACTATCATAGGATGCTTGATCATTAGCCTAAGACATACTGGGTTATCATTCACATTCAAGTAATGCAGAAGATTCATTTTATACATAATAAAGCCATAAAATAGACATAAAATAAAATCCTTCAATGATAATTCTAAAGGGCAAGACAACTATTTCACTTTACAATATAGCCTGATTAATTCAATAGCCAAAGATCAAAGAGTAGGTGTGGAAATTAAACACATTCAGGTCACCCACTGTTATGTGTACTAGGGACCAATACAGCATGTAGTCAATGCTCCTGACACCTGAGGGCATACTCAGTTACTTCATCCTGGGTGGTGAGCAAGTCTTAAAGGGACGTATTGCTTTGTTGGGACCCCGGAAAAGGGTGACCCACTACCTCTGGGGGTCCTTGTCACTTCCTACCCTGGGTGTCATTACAGTGTAGACACTGCCCCTCTCTTCTCAGGACCTACCTGGGTACTGCACACTGGACTCCCTACTCCCAAAACCCAGATTTCTTTGGAATCCAGAGAATTAACAACCTAACTGTCCCCTTCCGCAAGAAGCCTCAAGCAGTGACCGGTGGGAGCTGGCATACACTGTTTCAGCTCCTTTACCCCTTGGGTGGGAAAACTTTCATATACAATTTCTATACTGGCTCCCATGTAATGCTCACTGGCTTATGGACACACCCTTTCTTGGCTCCCCTCCTTTCCCCGGTTCACTTCCTGCATGCCCTGCGGGCATTTCCCAGGATCCCCTGACCTTCAAATAAACTGTTTGTACCAAACTCTTACTCAATGCATTTCTGTGGGAGCCTAAACTATGATACTCTGAGTTGTCTTCATCATCTCTGCACCTAACTTAGCCCTTCCCAAGACCCCTTCAGCTATAAATCACCACTGGTGCCATGGGACCGGCAGTTTTAACTAAAAACAAATATGCAGAGGTCATAGCTGACTGGGGATGAGGGTGAGCTCTTCACTCCTGAGGATCATTAGTAGCCCAGAGCTGCACAAAGAAACCCTGTGAAAGGTCATCATGGGAAAGGAACAGCGGGGTGTGGATTAGGAAGGGACATCAGGTTGGCTTCCCTGGGGAATTCTACCAGACATTTAAAACAGAATTAATCCCAATTCTTCTCAAGCTATTCCAAAAAATAGAAATCGAAGGAAAACTCCCGGACTCATTTTATGAAGCCAGCATCACTCTGATTCCCAAGCCAGACAGAGATCCAGCAAAAAAAGAGAACTACAGGCCAATATCCTTGATGAATACGGATGCAAAAATTCTCAACAAGATCTTTGCAAATCGAATCCAGCAGCATATAAAAAGAATCATCCACCAAGATCAAGTGGGATTCATTCCTGGGTTACAGGGCTGGTTCAACATTAGCAAATCAATCAATGTGATACATCATATCAATAAAAGAAA
>NW_024080940.1:366793-490124 GCF_003009895.1 Hyaena hyaena
AAAAAAAAAAAAAAAAGGAAGGGACATCAGGTGGCAGCAAGCACCCAGAGAGCCATAGGGCACCAGTGGGTAGGACTCCCTTCCAGAGAGAAATAAGAAAGAAGAGCAAGCTTAAGCAGCTATGCCTTGCCTCCCTTCTGGCCCTGAAGGTACACTCCGAGACTTCTGCTTTAAGCCCACTGCTGGCTTCTCTCCCTGTCTCTTAAAGCCTGCCTTGCGTCTGCACCTTTCCCAGCCACCTTCTGATCTCTCTCCTCCAGTTCAAGGTCCGTTTCTAAGCCACTGGCCTTCAGTCCTGTATGTTCACACAAGGTTCACACTCATTCCTGTTCCAGGGCCACTTGAGATGCCTGTGTGCTGGGAGGCTTCCTCTAATTGCCTAGCAATCAACTCCTTTCCTAAACCTGTCAAAGAGCCCTTATCCCTTTGTAGTGAAGGCTGTATCCATGTTGAGTTCTTTGAAAGCTACAATCTGCTTTAAAAATTAGTGATCCTAGCTCAGAGCCTGGAGCCTGTTTCAGATTCTGTATCTCCCTCTCTCTCTGACCCTCCCCTGCTCACACTGTCTCTCTCAGAAATAAATAAAAGATTAAAATTTTTAAAAAAAGTTAGCAATAAATCTTGCCCTTCTTTCTCAGTCCCCTGCCACTTCAATTGTTTGTTTATTACCAGATCCTTCTTTCTGTTTAAACATCTTCTTCACAGTCTGGCAGGCAGAGCCGTCCCCCAGGCACACACCGCAGCGATCCTCCGTGGCATTGGAGCCGATCTCATAGTCACAGCCGACCATCTGTGGGAAAGAGAGGCTGAGGGTGACCGACACAGACATGGGATGCCACACCTGCCTTGGACATCTGACTTCTCCTTTACCACTTAGCTCGGATGAGATCGGGGCTGGGGACAGATGCAGGAACAAACAGTTCCTTTCCCTGGTGGCAAGTAGCAGAGTGACCAAAGCATCCACTGATGGTAAAGGATATACTTGGTTAGAGGGAAAAGAGGTATTCACTGAGTGGCTCTCCAATTTCCAGTGAGTCACATGCAGAATTGAACACAGTTCCAAAAATTTAACATTGAAACATATTGGAATCAGAGTTGATGGAGCGGTTAATCCCCTTCCGATGTACAAATCTCATTCCCCTTCCTCTCTAAGGAGATTTTCCAGGGATGATGTAATTATTCCACCTATAATGTTCAGTCCCTTTACGTCCCTCACTGGGGTTATCTCTGCTCCCTGTCTGAGCAAAGCAGGCCAAGCAGCAGCCTTGGAGTAAGATCTGGCTCAATGCTGAGACTCCTTGAGTCCCATGAGGGATGAAATCAGAGCCTGCTGACCATGGTCAGATTCTTTGGAGCCTCCTATGACCCCAGCCCCTACTGTGCTTCACATGTAGCCCCATCCCAGCCATCGAGAGCTTTCTCTGTAAGCCGAGACTGACTTTGCCCCATACCCTGGACCTAACCTAGTGTTCTGCCTGCTGGCCCTCTCAGTCACCTTCTTTCCCTCTGCATGGATCCTTCTCCTCAGCCCATCAGTATGGCCCAGTCTTTCCCACGCTAAAACCCCCATGGTGGAAAAGGGGTGTTCAGTATCATCAGGTACCAAAACATAATGACACTTAGATAGAAAGTCATGAAACATATGAGCCACTAAAGGTCTCTGTTGCTTGCTCTCTGGTAAAAGAGAGAAGGGAAATGGTACCATATTCTACTAGTCAGAGTTTTCTTCTCTGTTTATGAAGAATTGTGCCTAGATAGATTTTTTCTTCTTCAAATTCCCTTTCTTGTTTTATTTTTTTAAAGTTTTTATTTTCATTCCAGTGAGGTAACATTCAGAGTTAAATTAGTCTCAGGTGTACAATATAGTGATTCAGCACTTCCATTCATCAGCCGGTGCTCATCACAACATTCCCTTTCATTTTTTTTAATTTTATATTTTATTTATTTCTGAGAGACAGAGAGAGAGAGTGCATGAGCAAGCAAGGGAGGGTCAGAGAGAGAGGGAGACACAGAATCTGAAACAGGCTCCAGGCTGGCTGTCAGCACAGAGCCCGACGCAGGGCTCAAACCCACAAACTGTGAGATCATGACCTGAGCCGAAGTCAGATGCTTATCCGACTGAGCCACCCAGGTGCCCCCATTCCCTTTCATTTTTAAAGCCGACTCAAATCGACTGAAAGGAAGAACAGTTTGGGTTTTTAAATATAACCCTCCCTCCACCAGCTGAACACAGGATTAATGGCCAGTGATAGAAAATAACTCCATTCCTCAAACTAATTGTCTCTTCAGTTCCAAGGACTGTGCTCCTTGACCCAGTTGGGAAAAAAATAAAGTGCTGAGAGATTAAAATATTAATCATGCTAATCACAATGGAAACAAAGGAATTTTCTGGATGTGGACTCAGGGTCATGAATAAAATGTCAACCCTTCACAAGCAACCCTTACATCAAGCTGGAGTGTCCTCTAATGAGCTGACCTTTATAAATCATACTCCCAGAGACTTTCATTCCTTCACTGATTAGGGAAGAGCCGGAGAAACTTACTCTGAGACACGGTAATTTTAAAGTGCTCTTTTTAAATCTCTACCAAACGGGGATAGATAAGAATCTGAAGAATAAAGGAAAGAAAGCCAGAAAAACAAGTACCTTGAGCCCATCTTTCCTCTCCAGCAATATTTGCACGCATACTTGGGGGTGGAGGTGGGGGTTGGGCGTGGGAGACACAGCATGTCCAGAGTCCCACAGAATATGTCCCACAGAATATTCAAGGCATTCTTGTGGAGGCTTCACCCTAAGTCCCTCTTCCATCAGCTGCACAAGCATGATCAACACTGAGTGTGTGTAACAGAAAGCCTAGGAGGGTGTAAGCCAGTCTTCCTTGCGCCACGTAAAACACCGGGGCTCTCAGGGGAAAATAAACAGACTTCACAGTGCTTTTTCATGCCCTGTGCTCTGGCAAAAGGGCCCACCATAATATTGTCTTTCTGTCTTCAGGAGAATCAGTGGTGGCTCTCCTGGTGCTACCAAATGTGGACAATGACTCCAGCCAGACTCTCCTGTAATGTGACTCCTAGCACGTCAGACAGCCGCTCCAATGGGCAAGAGTTCTGGGGAAAAAATTAATTTCCCATAATTCCTTTCTTTAAAAAATAGCTTTTGGGGTACATGGGTGGCTCAGTGGGTTAAGCGTCCAACTTTGGTTTGGGTCATGATCTTGTGGTTCGTGGGTTCCAGGCCCCATGTTGGGCTCTGTGTTGACAGCTCAGAGCCTGGAGCCTGCTTCGGATTCTGTGTCTCCCTCTCTCCGCCCCTCCCCGAATTCTCTTTCTCTCAATAATAAACAAACATTAAAAACAATTAAAAAACAGTTTTGGGGTGCCTGGGTGGCCCAATCAGTTCAGCATACAACTCTTGATTTTAGCTCAGGTCATGGTCTCATGGTTTCTGGGAGAAATCCCCTCAGTGGGCTCTGTGCTGACAGTGCAGAGCCTGCTTGGAATTCTCTCTCTCTCTTTCTCTCTCTCTGCCCCTCCTCTGCTCATGTGCTCTCACACTCTCTCTCTGAAAATAAATGAAGAAAGAAAGAAAGAAAGAAAGAAAGAAAGAAAGAAAGAAAGAAAGAAAGAAAGAGAAGAAAGGAAGAAAGAAAGAAGAAAGGAAGAAAGAAAAAAGTTTTATTGAGGTAGCAAATATGAAATACTGCACATCTTTAATATAAACAACTTGGTAAGTGTGCACTTACACAGACCCCTCGAGACCATCACACTAATCAAGGTAATAGGCATATCTGTCCCCTCCAAAAGTTTCCTTATGACTTTCTGTGTGTGAGTGGTAAGAACACTTAACATGGCCACTGAGGAGATCTATCCCCTCAACAGATTTTCAAGTGCACAATACAGCATGTCAACCACAGGCACCATATACACAGCAGATGTCTAGGATTTTGCACCTTGCATAACTGAAACTTTGTACCTATTGAATAGCAACTCTCCATGGTTCCCTCCTCTCAGCCCTTGGTAATCTCTGTTTTATTCTTGGCTTCTATGAGTCTACTTTAGATGCCCACGTAAGTAGAATCATGTGGCATTTGTCCTTCTGTGACTGGCTTGTTTCACTGAGCATCATGTCCTCCAGGCACATGTTGTCACATGTGCAGATTTCCCTTTTTTTGGGAAGCTGAATAATGTTCCATAGTATGTATACAACATGCTATCCCACATTTTTTTGTTCACTCACATGCTGATGGACATTTGGGTCATTTCCATATCTTGGCTGTTGTAAATAATGCTGAGTACATGAGAGTGTAGATATTTCTTCAAGATCTTGATTTCAATTCTTTTGGATACACACCCAGAAATCCATTTCTGGGTCATATGGTGCTTCTATTTTTAATTTTTTGAGGAAACCTCCTCTATACTACTTTCTGTAATGGCTGCATGATTGTACAATCCCACCAACAGTATACAGGGGTCTCAATTTCTTCACATCCTCACCAACGCTTACCTTTTGGTTTTTTGGTACTAGCCATCCTAACAGGTGTGAGGTGATGTCTTATTGTGGGTTTGATTTGTATTTATCTGATGTTTAATGATGTTGAACACCTTTTCATATACCTATCGGCCATTTATATGTCTTCTCTGGAGACGTATCTATTCAAGTCCTTCACTCATTTTTTCAAAAAAATTGGTGTAATTGTTTTTCTACTATTGAGTTGTAGGAATTTCTTACACATTTTAGATACTAACCTCTTGCTATATGTTTGGTTTGCAAATATTTTCTTCCATTTTGTAGGTTGCCTTTTTTAAAATGTGTATTTCTTTTTTAGAGAGAGATAGAGTTGGAGAAGGAGAGAGGCAGAAAGAAAGAGAGACACAGAATCTGAAGCAGGCTCCAGGCTCTCAGCTGTCAGCACAGAGCCTGACATGGGACTTGAACACATGAGCCATGAGATCATGACCTGCGCTGAAGTTGGACACTGAGCCAACTGAGCCACCCAGGCACCCCTATAGATTGCCTTTTTATTCTGATGATTATGTCCTTTCTGTGCAGAAGCATATCATCAATTCTCAACCCCACCATTGGGACTGTGGAGCATACCATCTTGAGTATTACTTAGAGAAATCAGGTTTCAGGCTTTCACTCGTGCCTCCAGCCCTATTAGTGAATAAATAATATGTATTCTTAGCAATTCTCATATTTTGCTTATGGTTAACACTGTTTTACTTTGTAAATTATCAAGTGACTGAGAACTGAAACACCTATTTCAATGACCTAATCCACCTGGAACGTCGTCACTGCTTTCTACAGCCCCATGGCAAAGGTAGAGACTGGAAGTATGTCTGATTCTAAGATGAGACTCATTCCCAGCCAATGAAACTTTAAGTGTAATGATAGGGCAGAGTTAGGGTTAACTGAAAAAAAACAAAACAGGTAAATGATACTGTCATTTGATAAAAGGGATAGTTGCACTAATCCTCTCCTCACCATAACTTTTGAGGGTTAGGATCTGGCATTCTGGTCAGAGATCTGGCCCAGAGAAACGGATATGGCGATGTTTCACCAAATCACTGAAATGGCCAAAATGGCCTTGAAAGAGAGCAAAGAAAGTTCAGGACAGTTTCTGAGAGAAATGAGAGAGGGAGCTCACTTAGGACAGGTAAGAAGACTGTCAGGTAAGGGGGAAGACTCAGCGGGGACTGAAGACACTGACTTTTCAAAGGCACAAAATCACAAAGTTGAATTTTTATTTTAAGAAGTGTTCAGTAGTCTGAGGGTGCTTGGGTAGTTGGGTTGGTTAAATGTCCAACTCTTGATTTCAGCTCAGATAATGATCTTGTGGTTCGTGAATTTGAGGGCTTCACACTTGGGATTTTCTTTCCTTTTCTCTCTGCCCCTCTGCTGTGCGCTCTCTCTCTCTCTCTCTCTCAAAATAAATAAATAAACTTAACAAAAAGAAGTGTACAGTAGTCTGATCACAAGAGCAAAAAAAGGCTCAATCAGATCCAGGGTTCCTGGGTGAGAGACAATGGAAGAGAAATCTGGGCACTTCTGATGTGATAGATCAAGAGATCTGGGCTGCTTGGGAAGGAAGCTGAGCCAGAGCCATACTGACTGGGAGAACAGAGGAAAAAGAAAAAACTGAACTTCAAGAGCTGGTTCCCAGGAGAAAGGGCTGAGAGCTGGAGACTGGCAGACTGCCCTCAGATAGGAGGTGAGGCTGCATGGCCAGGCACCTGGGGACAGGCTGGGAACATCTGCCCCCAGGGCTAAAAGCTTATTTCCTGTCATGCCTATGATTAAAGATGGGAGATACCCTGAAAGTTCTAAGTTTAAATTCATATCTTTGATAAATAAGCTTAAAAGTTTACTACAAGGTTTTTAAAAATGGGGAAGGGGCTGGGGTGCCCACTGGTTCAGTCAGCTAACTGTGCCACTCTTGATTTTGGTTTAGGTCATAATCTCACAGTTCATGGGATTGAGCCCTACTTCAGACTCTGCTGACAACTTGGCGCCTGCTAGGGATACTCTCTCCCCTTCTCTGCCCCTTCCCTGGTCATTCTCTCTCTCTCAAAATAAAAATAAAAACTTAAAAAAAATGGGAAGAGGCATAGATAGTTACTTCTCAAACAAGCTCAGTTCTGATTGAGACTAATTCCCTTGACAATGGAATCTGCAAGTCTAACAGGCCAAAATGCTGGCAAATACTATGATTTCAAAACAGATGGCTGAATATATGAATATAAGCATGTATTTTCATATTCACAAAGAAGATGGATTAGACACTGCATACATTTTTTTTCTGATGGTGTATCTTTTTATCTCAATATATGTTCAATTCCCTTTGAAAAAAAACTGTAGTAATTAAATAAGAAGACAAACAAAGCTGAAAATAACCACAACCTGGATCCTTGGAAGGTAGACTGTTTTTAAGCTATTAAAGTAAATTTGATTTGACATAATCTTTCAGCTTAAAAACTTGCTCAGTGTGGTAAAGAGAGAAAGTGGGTAATTATAGCTTCTAAAAAGCCCAAACTGATTTCTAAAAAGAGGAAGTCAAGCTGAGAGAGTCCAGCTTATTCGATTAAGTTGATTTAATTGGTGTGAGAGAGGCACCCAAGACCCTTTCTGTTCTGTTCAAAACATCCGTGTTTTCCAAGCTAGCTAAAGACACTGTCTTTCTGCTTGCAAACATGTTTAGGTCTAACCAATAATTTTCGTATCCCAGTCATTTCTTAGTGATTAAAGTTCTCAGCCCAGGCTCCATATGGCAATTACCTGGGAAGTTTTTAAAATGTCAATACTCTGGCCCCAAATCCCAGAGGTTCTGAATCAATAGGTTTGAGATAGAGTCCAGACATCACTAGTTTTTAAAAGGTCTTCAGATGATTTTTAATAGGCAGCCAGGCCTGAGACCCACTGCTTTGGACCATGATGGGGGCTGTTTGGCCTGAATTAGCTAGACAAATTTTTTCCCACTGTGGAGAACAGATCTAACCCAAATGCATATTAATTACTTTTGGCTCTTTAGCTACAGTGATAATTAGTAATGAGTCTGCAAGAGAATTTTGCATGGGCTCCTTCAAATGTAGAGTATGATCATGACTTGCTTTTCGCTCACTCATTATGCTGCCTCTTATGCCTTGGTCCCTACTGGAATAAGTCAATAGGTAACTTCAAGGTGATAAATGTATCTTCCCAGGGTGCTGAACATTCATGGGCCGGGCTTTCCATGGCAGCAGTTCAGTCCAGTGGGGGAAAAATTTTGACAAACACTTGCAAAAATAAATTAATTAAGAGGTTATTGTGTGCCAGGGGCTCTGTTAGGGGCTTAAAATATATGTCTATTATTCTTTTTGACATCGACTAGGAGGATCCATTAACATCACGATTTTAAGGGAAACAAACTTAGTCTCAGCAAAATGTATAGAGTTGTCCAGCTGGTAAACAATGATATTCAGTTCATATTCTAGAGCCTGAGCACTAACCATTACACTTTACAGTTAATTAGAAATTTCTATATGAATTTTCTTTCTTTGATTAAAAGCACGTGTTCTTTAAACTGAGATTTATGCCTGGGTGTTGGATCACAAAACTTGTTCATCAGTTCTTTGCAAACCAGACTGGGAGCACTGGGAAGGAATTCTTCAGTGACAAGTCAGGTCTCAGTAATTTAAAAAAAAGCGGAGTTGAATAATTGGGTCAGTGTGGAAAAGTTAAATAGAAATCAGAAAACCTGGCTTAAAACTTCCTGTCAGGCCATCTCTCTTCCTAAGACCATGTTGGTAATCAATGTAAAAACACTTTGTGCAAAACACTATAAAAACCATTGTTTATTTCAGCTTTTTTCTCAAGTTTAAGTACTCTGCTGGGAAGTAGCTAATGAATAAACTTTTTTTTTATGTTTATTTTTGAGAGAGAGAGAGAGAGAACACAAGCAAGGGAGGGGCAGAGAGAGAGGGAGACACAGAATCTGAAGCAGGCTCCAGGCTCTGAGCTGTCAGCACAGAGCCTGATGCGGGGCTTGAACCCATGAATCTCAAGATCATGATCTGGATCAAAGTCGGCCACTTAACTGACTGAGCCAGTCAGGAACCACCCAACAAATAATTTAAAACTGCTAAAATAATCAGGGTTGCCTTTTCCTAATAATTCTTCCTTTAATTTGGTTCTTTGTCAATTTGACCCTGCCCTGTGCCTAAAATAATATCACAGAGCACAGCGACAAGTCAAGTAAGAAACCACAGCAGGAGGGAAAGTTTTCAATTCCATATGGTTGATTCTGATGAACACCGAGAAGTCTTGTCTCACAGACCACATATAAAAGCCAGATCACGTGCAAATGTCAGGAAAACAAACACTTAGAACAACTGACTTCCTGAATTAATAAAAATCATGATTTTATAAAGTTGTAGATGAAGGAAACATACCCAATACCTTACATATGCCATTAATACAGACATTTCTGCTGTTGCCGCCTTCAAAGCAAGGAGTACCATCAATGACAGCATCCAGCATTTTCTCAGAAAACTGGCCATCTATGGGTCGGCAGTAGAGCTCACAAGGATGTGCTGGAGTGAAAAAGAAACAAACTCTTGCAAGTTAGCATTTTTAGCTCCGCACCCTTCCTGCAGGATTCTTTTGTACATACAATGCCCCCAGGTATTGTTCATCTGGCGATTTCCATCTTTCACCTTTCTGTGACACATGCTGAAATGCGGGCTTTTTTCTTTATCCGGTTAAGGGGTTTTACAACAAATTAAATTGGGAAGATTGTAACCTTTTGTTACAAATGATGAGACCTTTCAATACAACACTGAGCTGGGCTTGTAAAACTAAGATGAAGAGCTTCTGGGGTTGACCTAGAAGAGAAATATTAGCTACCAGTGCTGTCGGACTCCAGACAAGCATGACAATGCCCACTATTTGCTGCAAAGTAAGTGCACCTCTAGGTAAGAGGCAGTCCCCTCCCATTGGGCCAACTCTTTACCTAACAATCATGACCCCACCCCCCAAAAATACCTTTCTTTATTCTCCTCAAATCCAAGAAGTCCTTGGACACAGATATATAAACACAGAAAAACAGAAAGCCTGATTTTTTTTTTTTTTTCCTTCTGAAGCTGAAGCCTACCTGCTTACGGTGAATGGTCTATCTTATGCAGGGTCCCACAATGAAAACATTCTGGGGATGAATTTCCTACTCCCTTGTGAATGCAGATAGGGTGATTTCCAGCACAGGACTGGTTCTAAAGATTTACTTAATAGAATATGAACCTACACAGAGGTAACTACAGTTATCAGAAAGATGGGTAACTTTTACAACATAAATTGCCTTAAAATTTTTAAAAGGTAATACATGTATATGATAAGAATTCAAATAGTAATTTTCTTTTGAGTGTTACATCTTTTCTTCTTAACTGAAAAACTTGAGAATATCTTTTTCAGAAAAGTCTTTCTTGTGGGGAATCCCTTTTGGATCTGTTTACTGGGGGAAGCCCTTGAGTATCCTGTGGTATGACCAGCTGAGTGCTCAATGAGACCAGCCATAGGTCATGCGTCATGGACCCACCCCGTGTAGATGGGCAGCAAACACAAAGCCAGAGCGCTCAACCCTAGGTATGGCTTCTCGAGGACGCAACGATCCGTTTGGGAAAGAAATAAAAGTATAAAACATAAGTATAACGAAGAGCAGAAGCTCAAACACTGCAACTCTGGGCAAACTTGAGATAGAGGTCACAAGCATCTGCTTAAAGCTTAAAGGAAAAAGGTAAAAGTAGATAAAGAACACCAACTGATTTTATATAATAAGCCACTCGTGGATAGGTTGTCTGAGAAAATGAACAAAGTCCAAATGAGTTGGAGAAATCACAGCACAAAATGCCAATGGAAAAGGGCCGGTAGACTCTGGGGACAAGGTAAGCCACGGGATTCCTGTAAACCAGCAGTACATGGAGGGAGCCATCTGGGCACAGCTCTGCTCTCCTAGAGATGGAAACATCCATCCAGGTGTGCTGAGTCTGGGGAATCATTTCATGAAACGCAGAGCTATTAAGCACTTGACAAGTTAAGTAGAAGGATGGAGGCAGGGAATGCACTTTTAAATAAGACTTTGATTTGAGCTTTAGAATTTGGATTTGAGATTTTGTACTTGGACACAAAAGTAAAACGAAAAAGCAGCCCTGAAGAATTTTGGAGCTTTGCCATAGGAGTTACCTGTTTCAGCCGGCAGGGAAGGGCTGGGACCGGAGAGGTGCCTCCGGTGCAAAATTTAGGAAGCCATTCACTCCCAGGAGTTGCATAAATGGGTCCTCCTAGCAAGTACGTCCACATCCAACGGCAAATGTTGCAACGAATTCCAGAACGCTGAAGTTCCAATGTTTGCCTTCATTTTACTCCCCCTGGGCCTGTGCTAGTTGACTCATTCCCCAGAGGAAAACACTACTAGGGGCTTTCACTACTCTTATTTATACTGTGAGGTAAGAGGAATTTTGCTTAATAAAATGATAGCCAATATATCACTAACACACTATTTCCCAGATCTGGTTGTTCATAGCGGTTATCTATCTCATTTTACCAAACACAACCACCCTAAGGTGGTAGTTCTTTTTATTGTCACCATTATCTAGATAAAGCATAGGAAGATTAAGTTTCCCAAGACCTCACAGCTTGAGGGGCTGCCCTAAACCTGGTGGTTTAGCTTAGAGTCCACTTTACGAACTTCTAACCTACAGACACAGAATGTTCTTGAACAAAAGACAAATGTCTTTGATAAGCTCTCTAAAGAATCCACTCTTCATGTTATTAGGCAATGCATTTATTTACAGATCATATCTGAGGTGTCAACTTGGTAGGATTCCAATGGGGCTCCATCTTAATATTCTCTCACGAGGCTTAAGTATAGTCAGAACCATTAGACTCTGGAGCCACTTATTTCTACAGAGTATACACCAAAGTTTTAGCTCATAAAAGTCCAAATGTTACTTAAACTTTCTGTGACTCAGTTTCTTCATCTGAAAACATGGAGGGGGGGAATAATACCTACCTTGCAATGTAATTGTGAGGGTTAAGACAGAGATTGTACATTAAGCACTCAGCATGGTGCTTGATATACAGTAAGTGCTTAACACATGGCAGTTATGATTGTTGTTTTCACCTCTCTGTCATGAACTTGATGAATTCTAAAGGTCCTTGCAGTTGCCCCATCATGCTCTGCTATCTACCATGATAGCAGCTACAATACACATAATTTGTAAGACTGGTTCAACTCTCATTCCCACACAGACAAAGCTTTCCTGAAATAGTCTCTTCTCCTTTAAATTATTTCATTATGCCACTTCTACTCAATGCTGCACTAAATTCATACTTTGTTTCACTATTTCCTAAACAATTTCTGTCTTGTTGCTTTAGCATAAGAATTCTAGAGAGGAGTTAAGATGGTGGAACAGTATGGAAGTCTTTTTTCCATCTCGTGTACCTGAAATACAGCCAGATCAACACAAAACCATCCTGCACACCCAGAAAACTGATTTGAGGATTAATACAAAAATTCTAGATCTTGCTAGGTCAGTAAGTGCCTCCACGATTTACCTTTACTGCCACTGTGGACCTGGCTCAAAGATGTTCCACTCATGCAATAACTACTGAGGTCCTCACAGCTCTACGCTTCCAAGACTGTGGATTTCACAAGCTCCTCAACCAAACTGCCATGTCCTCAAGGACACTTCAATTATTTGTGCATTGACCAGATATAGCTGGCCAGCTAGCAGTTAGATCCACAGGGATTCAGTTCTCAGCCCTCTTACATCTTGCCTAAGGCCTTCTTGGTCTCTAGTCTGCACAGAGGGGATTGTCAGAGAATAATATTAAAATCTCCAATGAGGTATTTGGCATTGAGTGGTTGTTTAAACGTATCAGTTATAATCATTAACCTTTCCTAGTGAATACTAGCAGGACATTATACCTAGAAAGGGCTCTTAACCCATGTTTACTAATTAACACACATGAAAAAGGTCAACACTGTTGGGAAGAAAATTCTGGACCAAGTGGCAAAGAGATCATCTTAACCCTGACAGATAATCAACTCGGTCATGTTGAACCTCGACCTTAGTGATAGAAGTCAAGGATGCTGGGGTGCCTGAGAGGCTCAGTTGGACAAGTGTCTGACTTCAGCTCAGGTCATGATTTTGCAGTTCATGAGTTTGATCCCTGCATCTGGCTCTGCACTGTCACTGCTTGGAATTCTCTCTTCCTCCCCCCTCTCTCTCTGTCCCTCCCCTGCTTATACTCTCTCTCTCAAAATAAATAAACATAAAAAAAAGAAAAGTCAGGGATGTTCATTGACATAATGAAAGGTTTATCCAGAGAGAAAAGGACAAATCAATTTAGTTGTATTTACATAATGTTGTTTAGCATATTCACAGACTCCCTGTGCAGGCACTACAAGGAATGAGGTAAGCTCTAAGGCCATGACGTTCCGCTAATGAATAAAGAAAGCTGCAGAATTGAAAAGTATGATTTCATTTGTGTGCAAACTAAAACCAGTTGTTAACAATGGTTGCCTCTAAGGAATAAGTCAAGCCTAAGTGGGATAAGAATTTATTTTTATTTCATTCTATTACTCACACTTGCATTTTTTTTAAAGAAGCATATATTCCTTTTAAAAATAATGTCTTGGCTCTCAAACAGGAACACTGGAAAGGTTTTCTTTCTTCTGTAATAATAACACATCTCCATGGAGAGAGGCCCTCATTTCAAGCACAGAGCCCTGTGCTTGAAAGCAGCCTTTGGGAATTGAAGGTTCAGGGCTTTTTCAGCATTTTACAAGACTGAAGCCCACTTCCCTGTCTTCTCTGTTGGCCTTTGTCTTTCATGGTACTTTGGGCAAGTCATTAGGTGATCTATGACATAGGGCTCTGTGTCAGGGCTCTGCAGAAGGAGACAGGAGTAGCAATAGATGCTCTTCGTTCTCAATGGTCATCATGGTTATCAGAGAGTCTGTCCCCGATACCAGCCTCATCGATGTCATAACATCCACAGAGTTGAGTATTTTCACTATCTCACATTTATTCATCTGTCCTGACACATACCTTTGTCTGGATCATAGTTGTTTTTGTTTTTGCTTTTTCTCTACCTTTTAAGAGCTTTCAAATCCATTTATAATTCAGCTAAGTGAAACCTCTCAGACTCATGTACTGGTGAACTCTCACCCTCACACTGATTAATCCTCTCAAAGGAAGCTGAGGTAGCTGAATGAACTTATTGAATCAAAGGTTGCATTTTCAATTCTGGTGAAACAGGATGGCTCAACATTTTTGGATAACGATGTTAAAAAGTGGTCATTAGAAGCAAAAGATAAAACTTGGTAATAAGGATAAAAAATATTTCTTAGGTCAAGGGAAACTTTTGACGCATTTCACGTTTTGTAAGTCGATTGCTATTGGAGTTTCACCATTTAAAAAAGTCCAGTTTCTAAACTCCATTTGCAGGCAGGGCCCCAGGGGTATGAACCCTGTGCAGTTGGCCAGGGCTTCACACTTGGTTGAATGCTCTGCATCGCTGTCTTGAAGCTCTTAATTTTATATCTGCACTTGTGTTTTTCTAAGTAACACTGTATGATGAGACAATGAAGTGTGTGCATGAGCAGAAGATGCATGTTATACAGACACCTGTGTCAGATTTTAAGAAATACCAAACCTTAAGCAAAAGATATAACTTAAAATGTTTTATTGTTATAACAAGTAATATTTAACTTAAGGAAGAAACTCAGTTTGGGGCACCTGGGTGGCTCAGTCAGTTAAGCAGCCGACTTCGGCTCAGGTCATGATCTCACGGCTTGGTGAGTTCGAGCCCCATGTCAGGCTCTGTGCTGACAGCTCAGAGCCTGGAGCCTGCTTCGGATTCTGTGTCTCCCCCTTTCTCTCTGCTCTTCCCCTGCTCATGCTCTGTCCCTCTGTCTCTTAAAAAGAAATAAGTGTAAAAAAAAAAAAGAAACTCAGTTTAATCAGTCAAGCTGGACCTTTAGATCAGCTTGAAGGAAATAACAAAATTATATGAAAAGTTCTGGCAAAATACTCAACCAAAAATCAAATAATTACCAAGACTTTGTAATTTTGGCTGGTCTAAACTTGTATAGTCTTTTCACTTCTGATAGGGTAATATTACAATCCCCAAGTATATCAAAGTATGTATTAGTTAAACATAAGAAGGTATTAAAATTAATATATTCTACAATAACCATGGAGGTATAAAAAACAAGAATAGAGTTAACTTTTTAAAATAAAGTAAACTTAGCGGTTGCCTGGGTGGCTCAGTTGGTTGAACGTCTGACCCTTGGTTTTGGCTCAGGTCATAATCTCACGGTTTGTGAGTTTGAGCCTCATGTTGGACTCTGTACTGACAGTGTGGAGCCTGCTTGGGATTTTTTATCTCTCTCTCTCTGCCCTTCCTCTGTTCATTCTCTCTGTATGTCTGTCTCTCTCAAAATAAGTAAATAAACTTAAAAAAATTAAAATAAATTAAACAAACTTATTTCACTGATATTTTAGGCTTTCTGTTTACTCTAAATTTTTATGTTCTGTCCTTTGATTTTGATGTTTAAGAACTGTGATACTACATTTGGAATTATAATTTAATTTATTTGAGAAATATAATAATTTTGTGATAATGCTTACATGTTGAGGAAAAAATGGTCTTCAAAGATTCAAGACAATTCAGTTGACTAAACCTAGCATTTGTCATAATGCAAATAAATGTTGGGGCTCTTCTCCCCTCAACCAGAATTCCTGGGCCATGAAATCATCTGTTTTTTAAAATAAGAACATCACCCTAGGTAAAATTGTTGTTAAGGACACAGGCTAATCCCAGTCTCTGTTTTACTGGTTACATTTAGGCGGCAGAGTTGGGCCCGGGCTAACCCCTCATGACTGTACTGTATAGTCTGAGTTTGGGCAAGTCAATTCTCTACATCTACTAGCATGTCCATAAAAATTGGGTCAAAACCTTAAATTTCCTCACAGGATTTTCTTGTGGAGATAAAATTAGGAAACTGCATATACCATGCTGAGGGAAGTGCTTGGCACAGAGCAAACACTGACATAAATTTAATATAAGCTGTTCTCATTATCAGTTAGGAATTAGTTTCATTGCAAGTAGCAGAAAAATGTTGCTTCCTTGTCTTAAATAGACATTTTATTTTTCCCACGTGACAGGAAACTCAGAGGTAATGATGAGTGGGCGTGGGGGAAGCTGAGGGCAAAATACAGGCTGGCACATCCCGCCCCCAGGGTGGAATATGTGTGATATTCCTCGGACACTCCTGGCTGCCCAAGAACAAAGGAAAGGGGTTCCAGTGCTTGTCATGGTGATGTGGGAAACCAAGCATATGAAAAATTAAATTCCCTTACTCCCAATAGCCCATTGACAAGCAATTGACTATATCATTTTTCAATAGTCCAAATATGAAATTTTCATTCACTGGCTGACATCTATGATTCCTCTTGTGTCCTATCCCAATGAAGTGGGAAACTTAAATCACGAAAAGTTTGGTTAGTTATTTTTTTTACTACCTTGACTCATATATCCTTAGCTCAGGAAAATCTTTTCTCTTTCATTCTCTACTTGAATAATAACACACTGCACAGACTTTTTTTATGCTAATCTATAGCTAATGGTTAATGATTCTTCTTCATTTTCAGGAGAGAAGGGGTAACTGATGTTGATACGGGGAAGCATTGTCAAAGTCGCTGTCCCATTCTGCAGTTCAGTTACATCTCCATGCTCTGATGAGCATCCTTTAGATGCTTGATTTTACTTTTTACCTTTCTTATTCTGTCCTATACATATCAACCATGGACTTCTGGCCCAGAGCTGGCTCTTGTTTATTTCTGATGAAGGCATACCTACCATCCTGTTTTCCTTGTTCTTTCTTCCTCTCAACTGGTCTTACTGACTCTATTTTAAATGTCTTCCCTTTTCTTTATTCCAGTAGTAAGACTTTTCATGCTTAAGAGTCATCAACACTTCTTCAGAAGTCTTCTCTGAAATTACTCCAAACCTGCAGTGACCTTTTCTGAATTTCTGCCAAAATTATAATCAATTCACACTCTCATCAATGAGCACTTTCATCAGTAATAAGTTATTTTCATTGATTGCTTAGCTGCACCCTGTTTTGAAGTGAGCCACCATGTTTGGTAAGTTTCCCTTTTATCGCCCCCAGAACTCAGCACAGAGTTGGATATATTCAGCCTTCAACATTTGTTTATGAACCTAACCAGGTCTTATTTCCATTTTCTGAAATATAAAAGTCCTCATGGTACAATCATCTCTTTACTGAACTCTGCAGGGCACCCCAGACATCCTGACATTTAAATGTTCTTGTAATGGCTGTGGCCCTAGATCTGGGATATACTATCAGAGCTCCCTTACCTGGATTAAAAACTGGAAACCAGTGGTAGAACTCATTCTTGTAGGGAACGGTGTCAAACTCACTGCATTGCATCTGCCGAAATGTTGGTACATCTGGGCGACAGGGGTGGACGTTGCACAAGCGATAGCGTTTTCTTTCTCCGGTGCAGTACTTCCCTCCAAACTTTGGTCTACGAATGAAACAGACAAGCTGTTTGTTTAGTTCCCTTAAAAGCTAGCATTTTTCCTTAAACATTGCTTGCCATCTGGTCATGACTGTTCTTTGCCAAACTATGTCCTGTTCTAACCTCAAAACTCACCTTTTACATCAATTCTTTCATACATTTTTTGGTTGTTGTCATTGCCCATGATCATTCAGTCCCAGGTCTATAGTTGCCTAATTTGAAATACTGTGTGTATCTTTTCTACTTATACATCCTCCTGGCCTTCAAAACTCAAAATATATACTGAGAATGGATACATCATTTTCCTCCCAAAGTCTGCCCCTTCCCTAATTCCTATTTAGGTAGTTTAAAGTGGTCAGATTTCCATCCTTTGCCTTCCTATGACCCCACTGTCCATCATCTGACCAGTCATCAGCCATGTGTTTATATTTGCTTCCTCCTGTTCATTCCCACGATCACCAAACTAGTCTAATCCTTAACTCTATTCATGTCTCCCCTCCACCCGTCTTTTCCTTCATTCAATCTACTGTACACACATCTGGTTAATTTTTAGGATTGCTTTAATTATTTTAGTTTCTTGTTTAAAAATTTTTCTGGCACCCAGTGACCACAGAATCAAGTCCAACCTCTTCATCTTAACTTTCAAGGCCTTCAGGATCCTGACTTAATTCACCGGAACAGCTACTTCTCACCCTCCCCTTCATTTGCATACTGTTCCAGTGAGACAAGCTGACTTACTTCATATTTCTTTTCTGTGCCTCTGCATAGACTTCCCCTCTCGTAAGTCTCTGAATGTCTACATGCCACCTATGCTTTCAGGACCGAATAATGCTGTTGTCTCCATCATGAATTTTTCCTGGATTTCTGCCAGAAGTAATCTTTTTCTCCTTTTCAGTGGCATTTGATTGTACATACTATATCTACTTCCAGCACTTATCATTCCAAAACATAGTTCACTAATGATCCAATCCAAGTTCTATGCCATCTATGGTCTCTAAGTCATGCTCTGAGCACAGAGGTCTCTTAAACATTTAATGAATAAATAAGTTAATCTTATTTTAGAATAGTGGCTGGGTGGCTCAGTTGGTTAAGTGTCCAACTCGATTTCAGCCCAAGTCATCATCTCATGATTTGTGGGTTCAAGCCCCACATCGGGCTCTACACCAACAGTGCAGAGCCTGCTTGAGTTTCTCTCTCTGTTCCTCCCCTGTTAGCTATCTCTCTCTCTCTCAAAAATAAATACAAATATTAAAAAATTTAAAAAAAAATCTTTTTCAACTTTTTATTTCCTTTGCAATAACAACCTTCCCATCAAGATCAACTATTTACTCAAAAAGGGAGGAGCAAATATAACAAAACTGCCATCATAGAAAAAGAAAAGCTCTCTGTCCTTTAAGAAAGCTCTGGAAAATCTATGTATGCCTTTTTATCTTCACCTCACTGCATCTGAGATTAGGGATTGTGTCCACTATTGCAGTGCAGCATAATGGAGCTAAATAGCCGGGGATTTAAATTCTGCTTTACTTTTATTATTAGATTATTTTGAACAAGTTACATTAGCTTATTTCTCTGGGCCACAGTTTGTTTTGTTTTGTTTTGTTTTCATTGTGAAATAAGCATAATTGTTCTTAACTCACAAGATGGGAGGACTGAATGAGATAATGAATATATTTAGTACAGTAGCTAACACAGGGTAATGACAGCATTTTTGGATTATCATGAATAACAATCAACAAGTATTTATACAATAGCATGTGCTCAACATCATCTTCAGGAAGAAGAGAATACAAAAAAAAAAAAAAAAAAGCCAACTGATGCCCTGTGTCTCCTAGAAGCCTACAATCTTGTTGAGGAGAAAAAATATTATCTATATAATTAATGAGAGAAAATTTAAGAGCAATTATGTATCTCTGACTGTAAATATAATGAGAATTTAAAGAAGGGAGAGAACAGTGGAGATAAGGCTGACTGGAAAGAATTCATGGAAGAATTGCCTTGGAGAGGGTCCTGAAAGTATGGATGGAAGTGGCTTCTCAGAGCAATAGCAAAAAACATGCCAAGTGAGAAGCCTAGATGAAATCACATTCTAAACGCACAGGAAAATACAGAAATGCTGAGGCATAGGAGCACATGTACCCCAATGTTCATAGCAGCACTCTCCACAATAGCTAAGACATGGAAAGAGCCTAAGTGTCCATCAACAGATGAATGGATCAAGAAGATGTGGTTTATCTATACCATGGAATACTACATGGCAATGAGAAACAATGAAATCTGGCCATGTGTAGCAACATGGATGGACCTTGAGGGTGTTATGCTGAGCGAAATAAGTCAGGCAGAGAAGGACAAATACCATATGTTTGCACGTATAGGAGGATTAGGAGGAACTTGACGGAGGACCAAGGGGGAGAAGAAGGGCGGAAATGGTGGGGGAAAGGGAGAGAGGCAAACCATGAGAGACTCTTGAATGCTGACAAAAACTGAGGACTGATGGATGTGGGGGGGAGGGGGGATGGGCATGAAGGAGGGCACTTTGGGGATGAGCACTGAGTGTTATGTAGAAACTAATTTGACAATAAACTATTTGTAAAAAAAAAAAAAAAAGAATTCAGCAATATGTTAAAAGAAAAAAAATAAATAAATAAACGCACAGGAAAGTAGACATCTGCCCAAAGTACCCAACTGATAGTGGGAGAGTCAATATTTAAACCCTCATCTGCCTTAATCCTGAGCCCTCATCCACTGTGTTATATTGCCTGACCATGCAATCTAGGGGGACAGAGACCTCAAACCTTGTCATCTGGTCCATTTGCAGTAGTACTTCTTATGAGGTTCTGCTTGAACAACCATCAGGTTTTCTATACCTCCTTCCCCTCCTTTCTTAATGTGGCTTGGGTAGACTTCTGTTCCTTGAACATAAAAGTGATTTGACCAAGGCAGTTCACATTCATTGACCCCATGTAGAAGGTTCTAAGAACTGTCCATGATATTAGATTGGTTTTCTATCCATGATGATGGAGTGATACTCTATGATTCGGCATCTCTCCAGTTCATTCCATCCAACAAACATCACTGAAAGCTTTTACAAGCCCAGCTGGCTTCTCACTAGATATCTGACCAACATCAAGGATCCAATCTCAATGTCAGCTGGTCATGCACTGACCTGAATCTGTAACCTGAATCATACAACTGAATCTATGACTGTGTTTCCATTGTCATTGTTTTCAATAAACTTAAGCAAACCAGCTACTGAGATCAAACATGGTCAACTCACCTGAGGAGACTCTATCACAAATTATGGTCTCTAAGATGGGGGTTAGAACCTTTTCCCCTAAGAAGCCAAGTTAGAGATTCATCCTACAGTCCCTCAACAAAGATGTCCCTTTCTGACAAACACAGATCACCAACCATCCTCCCAAGAGGCTACAGATGAGTGGTGGCTGAATAGAGAGCACTGCCAGGTCCCAGAGCAAATTGCCTACATTTCCTCATCTCTAAAATGGAAATCACATTTCTTATTACATTATAATAAGCCATAAAATGAAGATTTTATGTAAAAGTAAAGTGCTCCATTCTGGTTTTGATTTTTTGAAGTCATAGAAATTTTATACTTAAACAAAAGCAACTTCAGGGTGCTTGGATGACTCAGGCAGTCAAGAGTCAGACTCTTGATTTTGGCTTACGTCAGGATCTCCTGGTTTGTGACTTTAAGCCCCATATCGGGCTCTGTACTGACCATCTGGAGCCTGCTTGGGATTCTCTTTCTCTCCTTCTCTCTCTGCCTTTCCCACACACTCTCTTAAAATAAATAAATGAATTCTAAAAATTTAAATAAAAGCAACTTTAATCAAAAAGTAAGATTTAAGAATAATTTTATCCAAATTGCTCAAATATATACTTTCATATGTGGTAAATGATAAAGATACCATAAAAACTACTATAATATCTACCATTTACTGACAGTTTCCTGTAGTAGGTATTGTGTTAAAGTCTTTATATATATTAACTTAATCCTTAGGAGAAATATGTTATATATATTTATTAAACATACACACACATATATACATATAGTAATATAATTATTAATAAAAAGAGAAGTAATATTTAGAACTGAGGTATTGAGGAGACTATAATCACACTTATCATTTGCCTTTTAAAAATTGTGACTCTTACTTTTCAATACAGACTAATGAAATTCTAGGCAAAAGAAGCCTAATATGTTTTCTACTTACCAGAAACATTATATGTACACTTCTTAAAAATGTTACTTGGGAACTAGTATACCAAGAAATAATGAAGTTAAGAATGTAATATATGTTTTGAAAACAAGGAAATTTAAATGTAATTCATATATAGTACCATTATACAAATTAAAAGTTTGAAAAAGGTAAGCACTTTAAAAAATTGAAAGCTGCTTTGTGAAATAACTTCTATGGAGCATTTAACAGGCTATTAGGGAATATAAAATTCTTATCTAAAACATTAAAAATAATTATCTTAAAAATGTACTATTTTAGTAGTTAAGGGAAGAAAATTATTTTTATAAAATTAAACATTCATTATGATTGAAAGAACCTACAATCTGATTAGCAAAATTGAGGGTAAGTAACCTCTCAGTAATAGAGTGATGTTATCTGGAAGGATTTAACTGCATAATCTAGGACCTTTCATATAGAAGATACTTTTGAAAATGTGCTTATTTCTCCAAATGATGGAAGCAGCTTACTTATCCAAGTGGTAGTAAGAATCCGGTGCCTCACCAAAATGAAACAAAACAGAATCAGTTTTCTTCCACCCCTTAAGAATCTTCTGGTTCCCTTTTGTCTTTCGGAACCCATTTTATTTCCCTTAAGAGGCTTGGGGTCGCTGACGTTGTTGCTGTCCATGACTGGTCTCGGCACTTGTGGAAGGAAGGGACGTAGTTTTGGTGAGACTTACTCCGGGTTGTTGCAGAGCCTCTCTGCACTCTGGGCTCCGGCTCCACAGGTCCTGGAGCAGTGGGACCAGGCTGACCAGCGGCCCCAGCCTCCTGGAATGCTCTCTGGTTTCTTTCCCACTGTGATACACTTGCCAGCCATACACCACTAAAACGGGAAGAGACGGGAGAGGCATATGTCACCAAGGCTCCCACTGCAAGCTGAGCCAAGAACTCCGCAAGTCGCAACCCCATTCTCCCTGAGCAAGCAGGCTTCCTATGGCCACACATCATATGGAGAACAAAGAAGAGCTCACAAAATATTTCCCCAGGAATCTTGGGTTTTCGAATCAGAGAATGCCAGAAACTGAAGGGAACTTCATGGTGCCTTATTGCAGCCAGCCACGGCTACTCAGTGTTACTCAAAGTGTGGCTGGCAGAGTGGATGCCAGAATGTCAGTCCACACACCTCTTCCTTCACTGAGAAAGTCTTGTTAGGACAAGCGGCTCAGGATGCTGAGTAACATAGTTGTTTTGTAATGTAATTGATTGACATTCTGGGGCAGGCCCCTTGTCATGGTACATGACCATAAACAGATGTTTTGCAGACTGACACTGTGGTAACACTTCTCTATGGCCTCTATGGGCATTTAATGATCGCAGCAGACAACCCAGCCTCTTGCAAAAAGTCCACTCATTGTAAACAACAACAACAACAACAACAAAAAACACTAGTTGAAGTGCTTTTTAACATCAAATACAACTTTTGCTTTCCTATAACTCTATTATTATATGATCTACTTTTTCCAGATCTAGCATTTTAAGTGGCTCAGAAAAAATTCCGTCATCTCTTTAAGGCAGTCCTTCAACAACTATCAGTTTAGGAAGGTGAACATACAAAAAGGAAACAAAAGAAAAAGCAATTTGGTTGTAAGATGACTTGGACACATTTTATCTGCTGGCCTCCTTTTCCTCACTATTTCTGGTCACTGTGTGTCGTGACTGAGTTCTATAATTTCAGCGATGGGTCATGTCACTCCCAAGCTGCATAAAGATACCCAGTAAACGTCGACATCTTAGGCTCACAACAACCACAACGGATTTTGTGGAGCAGCAGATATTACCCTGTTCTCAGGCAGTCTGGTGAATTTCTAACATCTGAGCTCTTGGGTGTCTGGTTTTCCTGCTTAGTTAAATGGGCAGAACCCCAAGAAATGCAGTCAGATGAGATGATGAGAATGATGATAACTAGTGGCCCAAATCCAGCATTTTTGGAAGGAAGAAGCCACTGGCTTGCCTTCTCAATTTTTAACATGGAGGAGGTGGGGGGAGTCCAAATGAAGGCTGATCATAAGCTCAGCAGATGTTATTGACCACAAATTCCTCAGAAGTTCATCAGGGAAAGATGGGATGGATGTTTTGCAAGTGAAGTGTAGAACTGGGCCTCAGCCCTCTCTCCTTCACTGTTTCCAGTGAAGGCTCAAAAGGCGCCATGGAAATAAGCTCCTTTCCTCTGGCTAGTCTGACAATGTGACCTCTGTTCACCCAGACAGCTGCTCTTCAGGACCCTCTCCCCACTCCTCCCCAGAACCCTGTGCCCACCACCCTCCCGCCTTCCCTCCCTAGCCTGCCACGTCACCTTCTTCTCACCACAGCGTGTCCCATCGGCAGCGGCGTCCAGCTTAGAGCGACAAAAGCCTTTCACTGAGCACCACAGAGTCTGGCAGACATTCTGGACAACAAATGTGAAACTGTACTTTTTGCATTTTCAAAACTTGCACAAAAGCATTTCTACAATGATGGTGAACTATACACTCAAGTCACCCACAAACTTAAAATGTACGGTTGTCAGTGAGGAAGAGTGATAGAAAGTGGTCGTTCGAGAACGCTCAATTCAAACTTAATTCGGATTTTGTTGTCATTCAAAAACAGTGGTACGGTCTACTTAGCGATAAGGAAACAGAAGATAAAACGCATTTCCTAAGAGCTGAGACTAATTTCTAAAAGGGTGGCACAGTCTCACTGACCTCAAGCAAGGTAACGGATGACAGCCATGAAAGGTCAATGCCAACTACGGATGAAGGAATCTGATTACAAACAGCTGGTGATTGTAACTTGAGCCTACTCACTGAAGGAAATGGAAACTATTCCACCTACAAAGCCTAAGCTTATTTACTTATTACTCAGAGAAGCCTGCTTGTTTTATCCTCCAGGGAGTGAAATGAGTCTTCCCTACCATTTCTCCTCTGGAAGGAGGAAGAAGGGGAGGTTCACTAGATTCTGACATGCCATTGGAAATGGTTTCACTACTTCTATCCAGCTTTTAGCCTTTCTTCTACTCACTGGTCATCCATCATTCCATCTACTTAGTTATGCTCTAAGTTCACTGGGGTTTAAAAAAATTTTTTTTATAGTTTATTTATTTTTGAGACAGAGAGACACAGAACATGAGCAGGGGAGGGGCAGAGAGAGAGAGGGAGACACAGAATCTGAAACAGGCTTCAGGCTCTGAGCTAGCTGTCAGCACAGAGCCCGACACGGGGCTCAAACTCACGAACTGTGAGATCATGACCTGAGCCGAAGTCTGACGCTTAACCAACTGAGCCACCCAGGCTCCCCTATTCACTGGTTTTTAAAATAAGATTTCATATAGTTTTTAACAATTTTAGAAAATTCTCAATCTTCCTCTCTCTGAACTTTGCCTTTCCCTGATCACCACTATTTTCTCCTTCTGGAACTCTTAATTGTCAGTGATGAGTCTTCCCATTCTGTCCATCATGTCTCAACTTCACTTTTCCATTTTTTAACTCTCAGTTGTCTTATATATGAAAGTTGAGAAAGTCTGGATTTCTATCAGGAAAAGAGTAGCTTCTCCACACAACTCTGAAAAATACTTAAGTGAGATGGAAAGTAATTTTTTTCAGCTCTAATTTTCAAGTCTGCTATTTAACTGAAACACTGAATTTAAAATCAAAGACCAATTTTTCATTTCTAGCGGTTGTAATTATTTTTCACATCTACCTTACAAGTCATCTTCTAGTATATTTTTCCTTTTCTCATATGTAGTTCTTCTTTTATGTATTCATTTTATTATCCTTACCTGAAATACTTATCCAAAGTTCTTGAGGATTTATGATCTCTCCCTCACTTAGCTGTAGGTTGTTTTAAATTCTGAATTAGAAGCTGAATGGTGAATTCGTCTAATCAGAAGTTTTATCTACTGGATTTTTGTGCATCTTTAGCTGGGCATTGTCTCCATGGCAGGTTTTTAATCTTTGTTTCTACCAGGCATCCCTGGTAGATCAGATCCCTGATCTGATACCAGATCAGAAATATGTTTATCTTAGGGGCGCCTGGGTGGCCCAGTCAGTTAAGTGTCCAACTTTGGCTCAGGTCATGATCTCAAGGTTTGTGGGTTCGAGCCCCACATTGGGCTCTGTGCTGAACAGCACAGCACCTGGAGCCTGCTTCAGATTCTGTGTCTCCCTCTCTCTCTGCCCCTCCCCTGCTTGCATTCTGCTTCTCTTTCTCTCAAAAATAGATAAACATTAAATAAATAAACATGCTTATCTTATATATTTTTTTAGCTTGGGGGTTCTCCAGCCACACAAGAATATATATTTGAAGTCTGAATCCAAACTCATATGGATATGGCCTATGGTAAAGTATTTTCTAGTGAGACAGTTATACACCAGCATCCCTCCCGTCAAAACCCAAGCTGAGATAACAGATGCTTCTCTGCCATCTTGTCAGTGGTGATTTTTCCTAGCCTCTCTCTCATTGAGGCAGAGCTCCCCAGTTCAGAGTCTCAGTTCCAGCTCCCTGCTCTGCTCCATGAGAGCGTGTCATCACCTGTTGCCACTGGATGTTAAAATCAAGGCCCTTTGGTTTCCTTTGCATCAGCCTCAATGTGCTTTTCACTCCCTTTTAGTTTTTTATCCCTGAGGATTTTTTTTTAACTTTCTTATAAGTTTATTATGCATTTATAAAGAATGATGTGCTGGGTAAAGGGTACACAAGAGCTCTCTGTTCTATTTCTCCAACTTTTTTTGAGTTGTAAGCTATTTCAAGATAGAAGAAGTTATAACAAAGGAGGATGATTCTGTATTCTCTGGTATTTTAGGTGTGTGTGTGTGTGTGTGTGTGTGTGTGTGTGTGTGTGTGTTTTCATTGAAAAGGATTAGCTTATCTTGGCTGCAATATGCAGGGATCTGAAGTCTTCATTCATTTATCTCAATTCTTCATTCTATTATCCATTTATCTAGGTCCTAGGCCCTGCTGAATGTTAGGAATAAAAGCTCCTGCAGAGCTTACATAAAGCAGGGTACAGACAACTAGAAAGCAACTACAGAGGTGTCTAGGTGGCTCAGTCAGTTAAGTGCCCGACCTTGGCTCAGGTTATGATCTCACAGTTCCTGGGTTCAAACTCCACATCAAGCTCTATGCTGATAGCTCAGAGCTGACAGCTGCTTTGAATTCTGTGTCTCCCTCTCTCTCTGCCCCTCCTTCACTCACACCCCATTTGTCTCTCTCTCCAAAATAAATAAACATTAAAAAAATTTTAAAGCAACTACAATATAATCTAACAAAGTCTTTGTCCAAAAAAATTCAGAATAGAATGTGAAATGATATTTAAGCTGAGACATAGAGCATGACTAGGAGGGATGGTGCCCAGGAACCAGAGGCTGCAAAGCCCTGGAAGAGGTGGAGAACCCACAGCACTTCCAGGGAATGAGACTGTTCGGTATATGAATAAACACAGAGTATAAAACAGCCAGTGTGGTCTGTTTCTAGTAAACCACAGGATGCCCTGAAAAGTCCTTACCTTTGTAAAACATCTAAAATTCTGGATAAAATATTTTAAATATTTTAAATGCATTCCTGAGTTGGCAAGAAAGTAAGAGAAATTTTCAGAGGCTAAAAATGTAGCAGAAATGTTGGAAATCTACAGATACAAATCTGGTCACTTAGATTATAGTTTTAATGGTCACCTGAGTACTGGAGACAATGACCTGGGCCTGTGTATCATGGGAAGTTGGACTGGAGACTTCATAAAGACCATAACCCCAAAGAACTAGCCCTGTGTGAAAGAGTGAACTAAAAGAAACCTGGGCCAAAAAATTTGTCTGTTTTGACCCTAACTCTAGAAGACGTAGTAAGTGTTACCCCTGAGATTTTGTATCTACATTGGCCCTCACACATCCCATATAGTTGCATAACATCCAACCAATGATTTGTTTTAACTAATCCCAAATCCTCTCTGGAAGAATGTGCCAACCATATAAGCCTTAAGGAATAATCTGATATGAAATCTCACAACCAAGAACTCACAATAAAAACAGAAATCAAGAAAAGGAAATAATCTATAATAAGCAAGACAAAGAAGAAATCCCAAATAGGAAAAACAGACCCACATAGACTCTGGATGTTGGAATTATCCAACATAAACTGCAAAGTAAATGTCTCAAATATGATTAAGAAACCTAAGATCACATTGAAAGCCTGAATTAGAAACAAGAAGCTGTAACAGAGAAAATTTAGAAAAACAACCAAATAGATTATCATAAGTAAAAAAAAAAAAAAAAAGTACCACAAATGAGATTAAAATTTCAACAGAAAGGTTAAACAGAGGAGTAGATGTATCTGAAGAGAGAACTAGTGAGTTAAAAGATAAAAAAATACATAAAAAGCAGAAATATAAAGAGACTAAAAATATGAAGGCAGAATTCCAAGATATGGAAGATTAGCTATAAAGCCCAAAATACATGCAATTAGAATTCTAGGTTAGAGAATGAAGGATCAAAACAATATTGTAGGAGAGAAGGCCAAAGAACAAGAGATAGGATGAATCCTGAGACCCCTTTGAAGCCATTTTAGAGAATTTAAACTTTATTGTAGGGAATGGAGAGACTGAAATATTTTATTCAGAGACAAACACATCCAATTTCCACTTATAAAGATCATTTTGGCTATATTTAGGGGGATGGATCAGAGTTGAGAGAGGTAGTCAAACTCCAGGAAAGGAGACCTAGAAATAGATGGATTTTTTAAGAGATATTTAAGAGGTAGAATTAGCCTAACTTGGAAACCAGTTAGGAGTGAGGGGTGAGGGATTTCTGTCCCAACTTTACCTTCTCTACTGAGTTTTGCCCATTTTGTTTAAGCACAGTTATTTACTTCTTCCTCAAAGGTTTGTACTGAAATTGTTCTGTCTGCTTCCTCCAGCAGAGCACAAGCTCCTTAAAGTGAGAGAATTTATTCTATTAATTTTTGAGGGCTTATTTGTTTCATTTTATTCACTAACAGCACAGAATATGGGGAAGGCTGAACAAGTCTTGCCTCCCCAGTGACTATGTGTTAACACCAGGACCTTCACACTATGAGGGAGGCACTCAGAGAATAGGCAAGATTCAGAACACAAAGGAATGCCACACAAAGGAGCTGGGGCTTTATCCCATGGTCAGTGGACCCTAAGAGCAGAGCAGAGCTGTGGTTAGTTAATTCTGTGTTATTTTGAAACAACCTGAACAACAATTTGAATGGAGGAGATACTAGGTAGGAGGTAGTTAAAATCGCAAGGAGAGAAAATGAGAAGCTGAATCAAGACAGTGCAGTGGGAATGAAGATTACAGGACAGAGCCACAGACTCTTTAGGAGGTTAAATGTCAGGGCTTGACTTAATATATGCATATTAAAAATAAAGGACATGAATGAATTGGGATGAATCTTATTCCTCCCTGGCATCCGGGGTTTCTCTGTAACCAGATGGGAAATTCAGGAAAGGGAGCAACTTTAGGTTGCTATGGAGTCTGCAGGTGTGAATCACGGTGATTCCTGAAAATCACTATAAAATTTTCACCACCCACTTGCACAGGATTGCAGTCTCCAGAGAATATCAAGGAATCTGGGTCAAGGAATGTAAATGGCCTCCAACTTCACACCTTCTTTCTTACAAACCCTTTGCCATGAACAGAAGGTTTCCATTTCTGTGTCTGGCTCTTCAGATTACCAGGTAGTTGCCTGGCCCTTCCTTCAGCACGCCGGAGACCTCAAGTGAAGTGCACAGCCACCAGATGCACCAAGATACCCAACACTCACTTCTACTTCCTGGCAGAAGGTGGCATTGGGGCCATACTGCAGCTGGCATTGATGGTGAACATCGTAGATCACTCCAGGGGCAATGACCTTGGACTTCAAGCCTTTCTTTTGGGGGATGTCATCGAGACAGAACCCCCAGCCCCGGCTGAAATGAAAACAAGTCAACGGAAATGAGAACAGTTGCTTAGGATCTCCTTCGTCTTTAGTCTTTCATTCAACAGAAACTTCCATCCCTGTAGTTTATTCTTCATCCTTCAAGATAGCATTATTTCCACAAGGCACAGAACCCTCTAAGCCCAAGATGGGAAGGGCCTAAAAGGGAATGCAAATCACACCCCACACTATTACTTCACGTATGGGCCAGGAATACAGCAGTAGAATAATATAAAATCATCAGAGGGGTTTCCATGATCATTTATAGCAGACATCCGAGTTCTTCTGGCCACTTTCCAGAGATTTAACGCACGCTGATATCGTAAAGCCACTGTGAGCAGAAGCAAGCAAGGCGATAGGATGTTCACCTGGCTGTGGCTGGAAGCAGGACCCACCAGCATCTCGGGGTCAGAAAGCAGAAGTGAAAACCACCCCCTTTGATGCCACCTGATACTATGACCTGTGAGAGGAACTGAGACTTTTCCAGGGCTCAGGGAAAAACTCAGACTGACTTGCAGTTTAGGGAGACCAAGTGCGGCTGTCCTGAAACACGCTGTCACTTACTCCAGGAAGCGGGTGATGTACTCCTTGCTGCACTTGGACCACGTGAGTGGGGTGGGATTGTACTGGAGCTGGCGGGACATGATGTATGGGTGCCTGCCCACGGGCTCACAGTCATTTTCCTTCCCGTCGTGCTGGATGCCGAAGCTGCGGGAAGGCACAAAGCACAAGAACATTAAGGAGGCTGGCATGAAATAGAGAGAAAATCAGTTTCTCCAAGGTGAAAATAACCCACCGAGAGCCAATTCTGTACAGAATGCATGTGTTTACAAAGTGGGACTGTGAAGATGGAGAGGGACATTTCAAGCATGCCTTGGCCTCAAATATACAACCGTGGGCACCATGCGGCCAATTAAAAAACTTCTATTTGGGTAAGAGCTCCCAGATTGGCTTTCGAAGAATATGGAGTCAGGAGAGTAAAAGGGTTTACCCTTAAGCAATCTTCTTTCTCCTGCTTTAGTAACCACAGCACAAAACTCCCAAACCTTCCTTCTCCCTTTTCATCATCATTTAAGAAAGAGCATGAAAGGGAAAGCCTATGGGAGACTCTGTCAAAGGCCACAAGCTATGAGTGATTGGATTTCTTTTGAGTCTTATCACAGGAGCTCTCCAGTATCTGAGACATCAGAGAGACCTCACAGCTCAATGGTTAGAGAAGGGTTTTTGAAGACAGATGATCTGGACTCTCATTCCAGCTCAGCCACTTCATGACCTGGGAGTCACTGAAACTGACTCAGCTGCAGTTTCCTCTCCTGGAAAATACAGAGGTCATCACAGTGCTAGGGTCAGATCTGAATGGATGAGTCTGAAAACCACTTGGCAAGGGCCTGGCATATAATAAGGGCCCTGCGAATGATGGGAATCCTTTATTGCTGCTTTTATCCTTGTCTAGCTTAGTTTCCTTTTCTAGATGAGGAAGTTCAGAGTGTAAAACTTCTTACACTCCCACTAGTTTGCTCCCACTAGTCCCACAGCTAGTTAGCGGCAAAAGCAGGTTTTCTGCAGTTTGCCCTGCTATTGCAGCGTTCTTATCCAGGCTTTGCTCAGTCCGCTTCCTGGTCCTCCCCATGCCAGGGCTGACCAGGTGAAGCAGCCCTGAATGACCCAGAAGAGCTTGTCCAGCATGACAGGGGTGCCTGGGAAGGCAGCAGACTCAGAAGTCTGTTTATAAGCTGAGTCTTCAGGCCCAGCCCAAGACACCATCAGAGGTCCCCACAAAAACTCTCTCTACTGGGAGTGCTTACGATAGATACACTTGCAACCCAGAGATGTTGACTCAACTCTCGAAACCTAAACAGGGGAAAGTAGGACCTTTTACTCTGCTAGTGAAATTCAACCCATCTCACAGGGAAGCTCATATGCAACTTTACTAAAATCTCCTCATCAACATTAGCAACTCTTACAGAGAATCATCTTTGGGGAATTTAGAGATGTCTTGTATTTTGCTAAATGCATTATGATGTTATCAACTTACTTACAGACTCTGATCACGTTCCACATGAATATAAAATTCACAAAGGATTCAGAGAATTAATCTGCAAAACTCTTATCACCCAGCCACAAAGAATGTGATTCAATGAAAGCTTTCTTCTCAAGCAGGCCTTCCCTATGCTGTTGCAAATCCATTCTTATCTAGCTCATGAAGTATTTCACAAGTTCACCTGCTCAATAATTAGTAAAAACCCTAAACCGTAAGTATGGTTCAAAAATATGAACGAATAATGGTTTTTCCAGCACTGGATAATCTAACCCAAGAAGCCATATTGCTGCATCCTATACACTGTGGGGATTCAAACCTACACTCAAAATAGATCAGTTCCCTCAGAGTTCATTTTGTTTCATCTGAAGATTTTAATTCATTAGGATTTGTCCCCTCAAGCTTCATCATCCTTCTGTTCCTCCATCTTATGAGAGAAAAGCAGTGCTACTAAAAATGTCCCTTTGGACTGTGTCTACTATGTCTAAATGGGTGGAGTATTCCTGCCACATGGGTCAATGAAAAGTGAAGGCCAGGAAAGCACATGGGGTGATAGGGATGGAAAGACTGCATCTAGGAAGCTACTTTCCCGCAGATGGGATGGACCCTGAAGAGGAGTTTGGAGTACAGCGCCATCTACACTCTCAAACAACTTCCTGGGCTGTTGGATTAGCCTCCTTTACCTCATGCTTGAGTTTCAACTCCTGTTAGATGAGTTTGCCAAACTATAGATGTGAAATAGCAAGTTAATTAATTACCTGGGTTTCAGGATATCCCTTGATGGAATAGATCCATTCCTTGCCTTTTATCATTCATTTTCTAAGTATAGTTGGGACAATGTGACATTAGTCTGAGGTATGCAACTTGCATTTGACAGGTTTATACTTATGCTGTGTTCACAGTGTAGCTACCTTCTGTCCTGATACAACACTATTATACTGTCATTGATTCTATTACTTATGTGCTGCCTTTTATTCCTGTGATTCATTATTCATCTTATGGTGGAGGAGTAATGGCAGAGCACAAAACCCACAAAAATGTGATTGTGAGCTTTTCAAACTCATTTAGGAAATACCAATTTCACATATTTAACATGCAAAGGTCTGTAATGAAATATACCATCATCTAGAAGCGGGGAGAAACTTGAGTGAATGTTGCCTTTTAAGTGTTCATCTATATTGTGATATTTTCGTTACTTAAAAGTGAAGGATGCTAGGTCTCAGGTAAGTTTTTAAATTTCCTCCTAGGATTGTACCTTCATTGTTGGGCACTTACAAAAGGAATCGAATAAAAATGGTAAGAGACTTCAGGTATAAATGGCTAATATAATCCAGGATCTTCATAAATGGATTTTCAAAAAATCTTCTCTCAAAATAAAAGTGAAATTATTCACATAAGGCCATACTATAAGTTGGTTAACTTTACTTTCTGTTTTGCATCACATATAATCAGTAATGAAACAGACATGTTTCTAAGAAACAATGGGGTATCTTTATTATTAGTCTATGAGTGTCTTTTTGGGGATACTGGTTTATCAGTTTTGTTTTGTTTGTTCTTGGACTGCTGCAGCCATTTCATTAATCTGCCTAGTGTTTCTCGGTTCGGTCCACAGACAATTAGGACTATATAGCTAAAGAAAGAACTAAATACCTCAGAAGCATCTTTTACTATGACCAAAAGTTTTTTAGGAGGCCCCTAAAGTCTTCTTTCATTTGGTTTTATTTTACTAAAGTAGTTTTCTATCACTCAAACTTGAGCTCATGTGTTTGTTCAATTTTCTCTTTCTTATCAGACTCTAAACTTTTTTTTTCCATTTAAAAGACAGTGTTTTAATACAAATCAAAAGCACAATGAGATATCACTTCACTCCAATCAGAATGGCTAGAATAAAAAAGATAAGATTCTCACTGTTAGTGAGAATGTAGAGAAAAAGGAGGACCTTGTGCACTGTTGGTGGGAATGTAAATCAATACAGCCACTATGGAAAACAGTATCGAAGTTCATCAGAAAATTAAAAAAAGAAATACCATGTGATCCAAATCCACTACCGGGTATTTACCTAAAGAAACTGAAAACACTGGGGCACCTGAGTGGCGCAGTCGGTTAAGTGTCCGACTTCGGCTCAGGTCATGATCTCATGGTATGTGGGTTCGAGCCCCACATCAGGCTCTGTGCTGACAGCTAGCTCAGCGCCTGGAGCCTGTTTCGGATTCTGTGTCTCCTTCTCTCTCTGACCCTCCCCTGTTCACACTGTCTCTATTTCTCTCTCAAAAATAAATAAAACTTAAAAAAAAAAAGAAACTGAAAACACTAATTCAAAAAGATGCATACCTCTATGTTCACTGCACCATTATTTACAATAGCCAGGATATGGAAGCAACCTAAGTGTCCACTGATAGATGAATGGATGAAGAAGATGTAGTGTTTATATGCAATGGAATATTACTCAGCCATAAAAGGATGAAATCTTGTCATTTGCAACCACATGGATGGACCTAGAGGGTATTATGCTAAGTGAAATAAGTCAGATTGAGAAAGACAAATATCATATGATTTCACTCGTATGTGGAAATCCAAAAAAGCAAATGAATAAACAAACAAAAAGCAGAATCAGACATGTAAATACAGAGAACAAACTGGTGGTTGCCAGAAAGCAAGGGTGCGAGGGTGAGCAATACAGGTAAAAATGGGTGACGGGGGGTGGGAGACGCAGGCTTCCAGTTATGGAATGAATTAGGTCATGGGAATAAAAGGCACAACACAGGGAATATAGTCAATGATGCTGTAACAGGGTCGTACGGTGACAGATACACTACACTTGTGGTGAGCACAGCATAACCTATAGAGAAGCTGAATCACTCTGTTGTACACCTGAAACTAATGTAACATTGTGTCAACCGCACCCAAATTTAAAAAATTAAATAAAAAAGTAAAATTATTTAGGTCATCTGTACATATCCCAATGCTTTTTCTTAAATTAAATTTTTCATTTAGAGATTATTGCAGGTTCAGCTGCACTCTTAAGAAATAAACAAAGAGGTCCCCTTTACTCACTTTCCCCTAAGGGTAACACACGGCAAAACTATAATCCAGCAACACAGTTAGGGTATTGAGGCTGACGTTATCATCACCACAAGGATCTGTCATATTGCACTTATAGCCACACCCACTCCCATCCCTCCCCCATTCCATCCTTCAACCCTGGCAGCCCGAATATGCTCTCCATTTCTACAGTTTTGACATTTCAATCACCTACAGCATGTAACCTTTTGGGCTTGGCTTTTTTCCACAGAGAATAACTGTTAGAAGATTCATCAGGTCACTGCATGTAGCAATGGTTCCTTTCTTCTTAGCTAACTAGTATTCCATAATATGTATCCATCCCAGTTTATGTAACCATTCACCCTGCTGGGTCGACACCACCCCTGGATTGTTTCTAGCCTTCGGCTGTTAAGATTAAGCTTCTATAAACATTCACGTACAAGTTTTTGTGTGAACATAAAACTTCATTTCTCCAGGACAAATGCCCAGGAGTACAACTGCTGGATCATAGGGCAGGTTTACAGCTTAAAAAACTGACAATCTAGGGGCGCCTGGGTGGCTAGGTCAGTTAAGTGGCCAACTTCGGCTCAGGTCATCATCCCGCAGGTCATCATCTCACAGGTCATCATCTCACAGGTCATCGTCTCACAGTTCTTGGGTTGGAACCTCGCGTCTGGCTCTGTGCTGACAGCTTGGAGCCGGGAACCTGCTTCAGATTCTCTGACTCCCTCTCTCTCTGCGGGCCCCCTGCTCACACTCTGTCTCTCAAAAGTAAATAAACATTTAAAATTTTTTTTTAAACTGACAATCTATTCTCTACAGCGCCTGAACCATTTTACTTTCTCACCAGCAACGTGTGAATGATCCTGTTCCTCTGCAACCTTGCCAGCATTTGGTGTCACCACTATTTTTTTAGTCATTTGGACTACTGTGTAACTGACATCTCGTTGTGGTTTTAATTTACGTTTCCCTGGTAGCTAATGATGTTGATTACATTTTCAAGGGCTCCTCTGCCATTTGTATATCTTTTCTGGTGAAATTTCTCCTTTGTGCCCGTTTTCTAATTATATTGTTTGCTTGTTTGTTTTTTACTATTGAGTTTTTTGTTTTGTTTTGTTTAAGTTTATTTATTTATTTTGGAGAAAGAACAAGAGTATGAGCAGAGGAGGGGCAGAGAGAGAAGGAGAGAGAATCCCAAGCAGGGGGTTCAAACTAGGAACTGTGAGATCATGACCTGAGCAGAAATTAAGAGTTGGGTGCTCAACCGACTGAGGCAATTAGGTGCCCTCCTATTGAGTTTTGACAGTTGCTGATATATTTTAGATGCTAGTTCTACTGGATATATGGAGTATTAGTTTCCTAGGTAGGTCATAAAAATTACTGTAAGTTTAGTGGCTTAAAAATAACATAAACTTATTCTCTCACAGTCCTGGAGGACAGAAGTCTGAAATCAAGGTGTCAGCAGTGCCCTGAACCCTTCAAAGGCTCCGGGGGAGACTCTGCTTGCCTCTTCCAGCTGCTGGTGGCTGAAGACTTCCCTGACTAGTAGCAGTACGACTCTAACTTCCGTCTCCATCTTTACACGGTCTTCTTCTCTTTGATCTGTGTCCAAATCTCCCTCTCCAGTCATTGGGTTTAGGGCTCAACTTAAATCTAGGGTGACTTCATTTCACAATTAATATCTAATAACATCTGCAAAGATCTTAGTTACAAAACAGGTTACATTCTGAAGTTCAATGTATTTAAGCCACTACATGGGGTTTGCAAATATTTTCTCTTGGGCTTTGTCTTGTATTTTCATCTTCTTAAATGGGTCAAAAGTTTTAACTTTGATGAGTCCAATTTTTAAATGTTTTCTTTTATGCATCATACATTTAATGTCAAGTTTAGAAACTCTTTGCCTAGCCCTAGATACTGAAAATTTTCTATTTATGTCCTGACAGTTTTTAGCTTACATTTTACATTTAAGTTTGTGTTCTACCTCAGGACCATTTTTGCATATGGTGTGAGACTTAAATAGAAGTTCTTTTTATATTTAAAAACTTTTTGCCTGTGAATGTCCAATTACTTCGGAACCCTTTGTTGAACTGGCTACCTTTCCTTCATTGAATTGCTTTTATATCTTTGTCAAGGAATCACTTGAACATACTTGTTTTGGACTATTTTTACATTCTCTGGTTGTTTCCATTGATCTTTGGGTGGAGTCTCTCCCTCCACCCAAACCACACAGTCTTTAAAAAAATATTTTTTTTTTTAGAGAGCGAAAGAGAAAGTACAAGTGGGGGAGGGGGTAGAGGGAGAGAGAATCTTAAGCAGGCTTCACGCTCACAACAGAACCTGATGCGGGGCTCAATCCCACAGCCCTGGGATCATGACCTGAGCCAAAACCAAGAGTCAGATGCTCAGCTGACTGAGCCACGCAGGTGCCCCACACACAATCTTGATTACTGAAGCTGTATAATAAATTTTGAAATCCTGTAGCCTGATTCTTCTCATTTTATTATTCTTTTTCAAGTTGTTTTGAAAACTTATTCTAGTTTCTCTGCCTTTCCGTATACATTTTAGATTAATTTTTTTCATATCTCAAAAAGAATATTGATGAAGTTCTCATAGAAATATCATTAAGCCTATATATTTATTTCAGGAGAATTTCATCTTTACTCTGTCAAGTCTTCCAATTCATGACCATAGTAGGTTTCTCCATTTATTTAGATCTCTATTTCTTTCCTCAGTGTTGCATAGTTTTCAGCATACAAGTCCTGTACATGTTTTGTTAGATTTAAATGTTTATAATAATTTTATATAAATAGTTTATACTTTTGAGTGATAGCAAAAGGTACTGCATTTTTAATTTCAGTGTTCACTCGTTTATTGTCAGTATATAAAAATGTGCATGATTTTGTTTATTTCTGTTGTATCCTGTGAGCTTATTCTAGTTTGAGTGTTTGCATAAATTCTTTGGGGGTTTGTACATATACAATTATATTATCTGAAAATAGAGCTCGTTTTATATCTTCCTAATCTGTATGCCTTTTTTTTCTTGTCTTTTTGCACTGGCTAAAATTATGCCCCATTTTCTTTCTGTTCCTCAGACTTGATCATTTACTTTGTCCTATCTTCAAATTCGCTGTTCTTATTCTGTCTGCCCTTTTCTGCCAATAAGTCCCTCTAGTTAATTTTTTATTAGAGTGATTGTACTTTTTAGCTCCAGAATTTCATGTTAGTTTCTTTTTAGATTTTCTGTATCTTTACTAATATTCTTATTTTGTTCATGTGTTGTTTTCTTGATTTTCTCTAGATCTTCCTTAGATATTTGAGCATCTTTAAGGTAGTTGTTTAATGGGGCACCTGGGTGGCTTAGTCGGTTAAGCATCCAACTTTCGCTTGGGTCATGATCTCGCGGTTCGTGGGTTTGAGCCCCGCGTCGGGCTCTGTGCTGTCTGCCAGCTCAGCCTGGAGCCTGTTTCAGTCTGTGACTCCCTCTCTCTCTGACCCTCCCCTGCTCATGCTCTCTCTCTCTCTCTCTCTCTCTCTCTCTCTCCTAGAAATAAATAAAACATTAAAAAAAATCTTTAAGGTAGTTGTTTAAAAATCTTTGTCTAATAAATCTGCCATCAGAACAATTTCTGTTGATTTATTTTTTTCCTTTGAGACCAAACTTCCCTGGTTCTTTGCGTGTTTTATGATTTTTTGTGTAGAAAAAATGGACATTTGAATCTGTTAATGTGGTAACTCTGGAAATCAGATTCCTCCTCTTCCCTATGCTTTGCTGTTTTTATTACTGTTATTATTATTTTTATTATTATTATTATTACTATTTTTGTAAGCTGTGCCTGTGCCAAGGATCAACCTGTGGTAAAAATTCAAGGTCTTTTTCAGGACTTTTCTGAGTCTTTATCTTGGCATATGTGATCACTTTCTGATTTTCCCCCATATCTGTAATTATTTTTGAAAGTCCTATTCTTTTTTTTTTTATTATTATGGTTAATTGTCAAGTTGGTTTCCATATAACACCCAGTGCTCATCCCAACAAGTGCCCTCCTCCATGCCCATGGCCCATTTTCCCCTCTTTCCCACCCCCATCAACCCTCAGTTTTTTCTCAGTATTTAAGAGTCTCTTATGGTTTGCCTCCCTCCTTCTCCTTAACTATTTTTTACCCTTCCCCTCCCCCATGGTCGTCTGTTAAATTTCTCCTGTTCCACATATAAATAAAAACATATGGTATCTGTCTGAAAATCCTATTCTTTATTGTCTAGCTCTCAAAAGGGGAAAAGGAGAAATATGCAGTGGGAGAGAAAAGAGTGCTGGCCCTTTAAATCCTCTGGCAGTCACTCCAGTTAAAGGGGAGGGGAGCTTGTGCTGAAAGCACATGTGTTGCAAGCATATGGTTTTGTGGAGAGGTTCAACAATGGCTGCCCCAACTTTGCCTTCATCTCTGTGAGCAGAAGCAGCCATCAGCCACCAGAGCATAACGTGCACCTCCTGTTAACTGATGTTTGCTTAATGGTCTTCTCCATCTTACAGCAGTTTTAAGTTGCTGCTTTATTCAATGTGTTCCTTCAATACATATAGTAAAATGGGGTTACCAATAGTATCTATTTCATAAGGTTGTTGAAAGGATTCAACAACACAACCCAAAATGTATGCCATAAAGGCTGCAAAAATGTTAATGCTTGTGACTTCTTAGTGATATTAATACTTTAGCATTTTATAAAACAAAACAAGGATTGTTACTTCTGAATTGATCAAGTAAGTTAAAGCTTATGTCCTTGTCTGTGCTTAACGCATTCTAATTCAGAAAATTGTAGTACCCTCTGATTCTGTGGTGTAGATAGGTGAACGCAGTCAGGGAAGAAGAGACACTGAAATCTTTGAAGCTTGTGATCATTCCCACTTTACGGATGAGGAAGCAGAGGTTTAGGAGGGTAAGGCTCAAGACACAATGCAAGCCGATTCCTAATGCCCCATTAAAGGCGTTTTCCCTTCCCTCCACCGACTTGGTGCCTAAACATGGCAAGGGGACCTCTGTTTCCTTGGCACTTTACCTGTGTCCAAGCTCATGGGCAATTGTGAAAGCCAGAGGGAGGCCAGAGTCTTCATTGATGTTGCAGCTCCGGTGGGGCTGGCACATTCCCGACAGGTGGGACAGACCCAAAGTCTCACAGGGGCGGTTGACACCAGCACAGATGTCTTTTCTGAAAGCAGAGAATAGAGATGTATAGGCTCCCAAAGAAACATCTGAAAAAATCCTCCTGGAAAAAACCTGGGTGTTACTTCACATTCAATATGGTCTGGGAAGCATGGTTAAATTATTTTTAAAAGTCCATAAGGAGCAATTCAGAATTCATAAGATTATTATGATTTCACCTCTAATTACTGAATCTCACAAACACCTAAAAGCGTGGGAAAATATGACAATTTTCACTTTTATTTATTTTTTTTATTTCTGAGAGAGAGAGAGAGAAGGAGAGAGAGAAAGCTCAAGCAAGCACGAGCAAGGGAGGGGCAGAGAGAGATAGGGAGAGACAGAGAATCCCAAGCAGGCTCCACACTATCAGCTTGGAGCCTGACGTGGGGCTCAATCTCAAGGACCACAAGATCATGACCTGAGCAGAAATCAAGAGTCGGAAGCTTAACTGTGCCATCCAGGCATTTCATGACAAATGTTTTATTTTGAGTTGCTTTTGCCCTTAATCTCAGGATGCCAAGTTATATTGTTTGGCCAAAAAGAGAAGGATTTGACTGAAAATTGAAGATTATTTGAACTTTTAAATAAAGGATAACTAGCAGTGGCTGAGTGTTTTCACATATGAACCTCCTTTTGGTCTTTCTGAGGTCTGTGCTCAAAGTGCATCTGAGAACTTTTGCTCATCAGTCCATCTAGAGATCAAATCAGTTGTCTCTCCAGCCCCATTACCCTAACTCTATGGCAAATGGGAGGGAACGCACACACAAATAAAGACTCTTGGGATGTCAAAAAATACGGGTTATGTCTTTAAATGTAAAAATGTGCTTCCATATCTTTGTGGGGATTATTTCAGTCATTGACAAGAGTTAACTAGTCATTTGGTTTTCTTCAATTCAGGAAGAGCTCTTTGCCAAGAATAACTAGCACAAATGCCAACAAGGTTCTGAGCTCTTTAGTTACAGACCCTCAACTTATCAAGTTTGCGTGGGTACCAATTTTGGCAACAAATGGTCTGTTTGATGTTTCCACTGGGCCATGGAAAAAATCCAGACTCTGAAAACCCCAGTGAGTCCTCAGCTCTCCAGGTGGCAACGGCTCGGACAATGGGATAGGAGAGAGAGGCAGCCCATCTCACGGCATGCCACCTGACATCATCCCCACTCTAACAGCAATAGTTGTTGGGTAGATTTGTTTTGGAGAGCTGGATTGGATCACACAACCCAATCATTCTAAATAATGCACGCATCTTTGCAGTTTGCGTTGTCCTGACTTGGAGGAGGGTGCTATTGGCATCTCATGTATAGAAGCCAGAGATGCTGTTAAATGCATTTAGCACACAGGACAGCCCAGCACAACAAAGAATTATCCAACTCAAGATGCTGAAGGTAAGACAGGCTGCTTTACAATTTGAAATACTAGCCACTCTTCAGGAGTTGGTGAGGTGCATCACACATTGAAACCAGGCCCTTGTTCCAAGGAAGAAAAATGATCATAATAAGAAAAAATATCATAATAAGAGAGCAGATACTTCACATTCTTATGAGTAATAGTTAAGAGCATAACTATTAGGGTCAAACTACCAGGATTTAAGTCTCAGCTGTACTTGTTAATGGCAATAAGATTTGGGGCAAGTGACATAACCAAGCCTCAGTTTCCCCATCTATAAAATGGGAATAATTGGTGGCAGTTCAACTACCAGGTTGTTGTCTAGATTAAATGGAATAATGATGGTTCTAACAGATGTAGCACAGTGCTACATCAGACATTCCACAAACGCCAGCTATCCTTAACTCACTCACTTCCTCATGTGAGAATGAGAGAAGAAAGGATTCCTGCTTTCAGGGCAAGGAAGGAGATGAAGCTGACAGTTTCTAACAGTAGTCCTGAGTCCGGGGTTTTTCCCTACAGCTAGGTCCTTCCTGGACTGAAGTCCTCGCCTGGCCTCTTGCCCAGGTCCTCAGTGTTCCGTGCCTGCGTGTTGGCCCCCAGGGCCCCACAGCCCCAGTGCTTGCGCTCCACACTCACACTAACCTACCTCCCAGCAGAGCTACTGATGTCACAGACCCTAATATGAATCTAATGTAATAGGTTTATTCCACAAACTTCTTTTGAAAACTGTTTGCATTCAACTGAAGTTTTGATACTTTCATTCAAAAGAGGGATTCTGATGGTTGCAGTGAAGGCTGGTTATCATCGTTTGCAGGCACCCCATGCACCGGGATACCAAAGGGACAAGTGACCGGCCAAAATGTTCAGGGGCAGCCTGTCCTCCCCAGGGAGAACACACACAAACACACACACACACACACACACACACAGGGCCTTCCAGTGCATGAGTTTTCTGCTGCTGAAAGGCCAGGCCAAGGAGCCTCTTCTATTACACATCCCTGGGTTTCTTGAGGTCTCTAAATCTGCACAGGAGTGCCCCATGAGAACTTAGCTCCCCCATCAATGAAAGGCTTCATTTATCTAGATTAAAGTAATGTCTTGGGGGGCCTGGGTGGCTCAGTAGGTTAGGTGTCCAGCTCTTGATTTAAGCTGAGGTTATGATCTCATGGTTTGTGGGTTTGAGCCCTGCTTCGGGCTCCGTGCTGATGGTATGGAGCCTACTTGGAATTCTCTCTCCCTTTCTCTCTGGCTCTCCTTCTGTCTCTACCCCCCTTTCTCAAAATATAAAATACAATACAATACAATACAATACAAATGTCTGATGCATAGCAGGTCAAATGTCTGATGCATAGCAGGTGTTCAATAAGTATTTATTGAATCAATGAGCAAACATAGCCTCCAAGAGCCTGGGTTGCTCAGAAAAGTTCAATAGCCTTTCACAGCTATGAGTCTTAGAAGCTTGATGGTTTTTCTTAGCACCACAAGACCTCTCTGTCATCAGAACAAAACTGTATCTTCATGAGGGTAAAGGGAGAAAAGTGTAAGCAACCACTCTGCATATTCAGGGAAGCGCCTGCAGCCCATACTCTGTCCTCACCACCAATCAGGGATGGGTTACAAGGAGGACTGATTTCTGTAGAGAAGGTTGCATGCTTCTAACCTGGAGCAAAAGCTTTAAAAAGAAAATTAAGGGATTGGAAATCCCATGCTTAAGAGTTACAGGAGTCTTTAATGAGGATCTTCAAACAATCTTCCTGACTCTTTACAGAGCTGCATGAAAAAGCCAATTTTAAAGATGAAATCATCATTGGGATATGAAAGAGACCTGCATTTTGCCAACAGATGCAGTTTATTAACACGAGGAGTTCTGTCACACACGTTTAATAACTGCCCCTCACTGGTATGGATGTCAGGAGTTGTCTAGATCATAGATGCTGCCTTTGAAAATGATCAGAAGTTGGGGTGCCTGGGTGGCTCAGTCCGTTAAGTGTCCGGCTTTGGTTCAGGTCATGATCTTGCAGTTGGTGAGTTCAAGTCCTGCATCGGATTCTGTGCTGACAGCTCAGAGACTGGATCCTGCTTCAGATTCTATGCCTCCCTCTCTCTTTCTCTGTCCCTTCTTACTCACACTCTGTCTCTTTCTCTCAAAAATAAATAAACATTAAAAATGATCAAAAGCAAAAGGAGCAGGAGACCCTCATGTGTTTGAGCAGCTGACAACTCTTTCACTTGCCAGCCCCATGCTCTGCAGCGCCTGGCTTCCATGCAGCCCCTGGGGTACCTGGTGAGGAGGACGGCCACGTCATGATGGACGGAGTTAAGGTCACTCTTGGAATTGATGCTCTTCTGCCACTTACAGAAGCTGGACAGTGTCTTCTCTGCATGGTGAACTATTTTCAATCCTTGCTAGAGAAAGAAGAGGAAGAGATTGGCGTGGGTGAGTTTACTGTGCTCAGGGCTCATCACAGAAGCCCTCAGAAGCAGCCAAGTGTGACAAGCTCTAGGCGGGCACCTCAGAGATCTGTCAGGCAGGAATCTGGCAGGGGCCAATTTACTCCCTGATCTAAATACCATTACCCTCTTGATTTTTATCGAAAGAATCTGAAGGGCAGAAGTGCAGGACAGAAATTATCACTGAAACAAGTAGCCCTTGAAGAAAAATTAAAACTGCAGTAGCCAAGACTAAAAGCTATTTGAAGTCACATCTCTAGCAGCTCTCTGCTTCCTAAGCCAATACGATTCCAAAGAGGCATTTTTATTTCTAATCCAACAACAAAACAAGATTTTCATCAAAACCCTTCTTCTTTGCATGAGAACCCCTACAACCTGGGGTTACACTTAATGTGTTTCCATTTTGGTCTCACATCTGCGGATGAAGGGCAGAGGGCAACATGATCTCTCCAGGCTTCTGACCAGTTGAAATCATTGGCTATCTGACAGCAATTAGGATGCTGCAGTGGATGCTCCCAGCCGCAATTTCAAGGGCTGCTGAGTCATCTATTTGAACCATTGTTGCTACTGAGGATGGGAAGAGAGGGCTTGTTCCAAATTAACTGGCTGAACTCGTCAAATGGAGGGGGAGGGATAATCATCTTCACTTGAATTTCTAAAGGAGACTTCCTTTCCCTTGCCCCATTTCTTTGGGGTCTCTATATCAAGCTGCCCCTCCTACAGGATGGATCCTACCTGGAGAATGACTACTTCCATTGTCTACTCTAACCTGAGTCTCTCGTTCTGTCCTCAGTCCAAGAAGTTCAAGGCAATGTCTACACCAGACTATGAACTTGCTTCTCTACTACTCTACATTTTGCTAAGACCCACACCCAAAGCAAACAGGGCTGAGAGGCTTCAGTTGCCTGTTAAAGGCACTTCCAGGTGCCCCCTACCCACCGCGCATACTCATTAGCCACCACAGACCACCTGCCTTTCATAAAAACGCAGAAAGATCATCATCAGACATGAAAACCCACTGAACTGCTTAGCATTATGAATTTAAATAGAAGAAACAGACTTCCTTATTTACTAATCCTCACTGTTCTGTCATCCAGTAGAATGATGTATGGTGGAAGAGGAAGAGGAATTTTGGGGGCCTAGCTGGGTACAGGGGTTACCCTCTTGTTCATCTAGTCAACACTATCAGAAGCCGGGCTCACATCCACCATAAAAAATCAACAAGAGGGGCATAAAGCAGGAATGGAAGGAAAGAAAAAGGAGGCAAAAGAAAGAAAACGGAAGTAAATTAAAAGGGAGAGAGGAAAGAAAGAAAAGAGAGGAAATATTTCTTGATCACTATGTGATCCATGCGCCAGATACGTTCACGTGTATTCTTTCATTTAATTTAATTGCATCTTTTGTCATTATTTCTAAAGAAAGCACTGTTATTTTCATTTTATAAGAGGGAATTAAATTTCAGAGAAGTGAAAAATGAGCTGCAGGTGATTTGAGTCAGATATTGAATCGGAGACTCCAAGAACAAGGGCTCCTGGGTGACCCGTGGTCCCAGTGGGTGGCCAGCCTCATTAGAAGGCTGCCCCATTGCAGCCCCTTCACAAACCAAGGTAGATTATCAGACAAAGCACCAACTATAATTTGATTGCCTTGAGATCTGTTTCCAACCCTTCATTTCTTTGTTTGGTTATGGGCTTTTGTTGTTTTGTGTGAGGGAGGAGGTCTCTGAGTGAATGTTCGTTAATTAAAAAAAAAAAAAAAAAAAAACCATTTAGAATGATTAAAAAAAAAAAAAAAACAACTTAGGCATAAGTCTAACACTACACATGCAGAATCTGTATCCCGAAAATGACAACATGCGGCTGTCTGATGAAAGAGCGGAGCCTCAATGTAAATATCATACCTTATACAAATACTGACTCAGAATGGATCACAGACAGAAATGTAAAATGTAAAACTATAAAACCTTTAGAAAAAAATCATAGGAGAAACTCTCGGAGAACTGGAGCTAGGCAAGGAGTTCATAGATTTGACACCAAGGACACCATACCTAAAAGGGAAAATTGAAAAACTTGACATCACCAAAATTAAAACCTTTTTCTGTGAGAGGAAGCATCGAAGGTAATAAAAAGATGAGCTACAGAATGGAGGGAAATCTTTGTAAGACAAAGGACTTGTACGAAGAAGACATGAAGATCTCTCAAAACTCAACAATAAAGAGATGACAATTAGAAAAAAAAACCATATAGTTTCATTTCCTGAAGAGGATGTATATGAACAAAAAAACACATGAACAAAAAAACACATGAACAAAAAAACACATGAAAAGATGTTCAATGTCATTAGCCATCAGAGAACTGCTAGACACTTCTCCAAAGAGGACATCCAGATGGCCAACAGACATATGAAACGATGCTCAGCATCCCTCCTCATCAGAGAAATACAAATCAAAACCACACTGAGATACCACCTCACGCCGATCAGAGTGGCTAAAATGAGCAAATCAGAGGACGCTAGATGCTGGCGAGGATGTAGAGAAATGGGCACCCTCCTACACTGTTGGTGGGAATGTAAACTGGTACAGCCCCTCTGGAAAACAGTGTGGAGGTTCCTCAAAACATTAACAGTAGAACTCCCCTATGACCCAGCAATAACACTGCTAGAAACTTACCCAAGGGATATAGGAGTGCTGATGCATAGGGGCACATGTACCCCAATGTTCATAGCAGCACTCTCCACAATAGCCAAAACATGGAAAGAGCCTAAGTGTCCATCAATGGACGAATGGATCAAGAAGATGTGGTTTATCTATACAATGGAATACTACATGGCAATGAGAAATGATGGAATCTGGCCATGTGTAGCAACATGGATAGAACTCAAGGGTGTTATGCTGAGTGAAATAAGTCAGGCAGAGAAGGACAGATACCATATGTTTGCATGTATAGGAAGATTAGGAGGAACTTAACGGAGGACCGTGGGGGAGAAGAAGGGGAGAAATGGGGGGCAGAGGGAGGGAGGCAAACTATGAGAGACTCTTGAATGTTGAGAACAAACTGAGGACTGATTGGGGTGGGGGAGAGGGAAAGGGGGGTGATGGGCATGGAGGAGGGCACTTGTGGGGATGAGCACTGGGTGTTATATGGAAACCAACTTGACAATAAACTATTAAAAAAAATAAAACAGAGCACATTTGTGTAAAAGAATAAAGAGAGAGAGAGAGAGAGAACTGCTGGTTAAAAACCACAATGGAGCACCTGGGTGACTCAGTCAGTTAAGCATCTGACTTAGGCTCAGGTCATGATCTCGTAGTTCGTGAGTTCCAGCCCGGCATCAGGCTCTGTGCTGACAGCTCAGAGCCTGGAGCCTGCTTCGGATTCTAAGTCTCCCCCTCTCTCTGCCCCTCCCCAAGCTCATGCTCTGTCTCTCTCTGTCTCTCAGTAATAAATAAATGTAAAAAAAAAACAAAACCCACAATGAGATGTTACTACAGGCTTATCAGAATGAATACAATTAAAGACAGTGGTGGCGCCCAATCAGTGGGGAAGATGTGGAGAAGCTGGCCGCAGGGAACACTGCTGGTGAGAGGGCAAGATGGTACAGCCACTACCGAAGAGAGGTGGGTACGTTCTTTAAAAAACCTAAACAACCGTGCAACCACCACCTGACCCAGCAATTACATTTCTGTACATTTATCCCAGAGAAACAAAGACTTGTGTTCATACAAGATCCTGTAGTAAAATGTTTACAGAACTTCATTCATACTCGAAAAAACTGGAACAACCCAAATATCGCTCAATGAGCGACGCGTTAAACAAACTGGTAAATACCGCAGAACACTACTCAGCGCTGAAATAGAACAAACACTTGAATGCACACAATTTGGATGTATTCTTGAGGGAAATAGGCTGAATGAAAAAAAAATCCAATCTCAAGAGGTTATTTATTCTTTGGTTACATTTACATATTTTTATTACAAATATATTACAATATATTTATATTACAAATGACACAATTATAGAGATAGAGAACAGACTAGTGCTTTCCAGCGGTTAGGTTGGTAGATGGAAGGGAGGTTCAAAAGCATAGCACGAGGGCCCTTTGTAATGAAGCTATTCTGTATTGTGGCAATAGTCACATCCATTTACATGTGTTAAAACTGCATAGAAGTAAATGTACACACACATACACACACACACACACACACACCAATCATTTCTTACAAAACTGATGAAATCCGAATAAGGTAAGGGTTTATATTAATTTCTGGGTTATGATATTATACTAGAGTTATGCAAGATGTTATCACTGGGGGAAGGTGAGTGAAAGATATAAAGGATTTCTCTGTGCTATTTCTTCCAACTGCATGTGAATCTGTAATGATTTCAAAACAAAAATATTTAAGAATATCTTAAAAATAATAACTGCTCTGAATAAAGGCTCAAGGGTTGCAATAGAAAATCTTACAATACACTTTTCAGTATGATTCTATGCGGGTTACTTACTAGGTAATATTATGTGAAATCCCATAGCTTTGAATAAAAGGGAAGCTGTAGTCTTTGAGATGGGTTACAGTGGGTAGGAAGAGTCCACACACCCACACCCCACACACTTCACACACCCGCACCTCACACACTTCACACACCCACGCAAAGGTTCAATTAAGTTCCCTATTTAAATAGCCATAAATATAAGAACTTATTAGGGTTTAGGTGACCACACAAACGGAAGCAGAGGGACGCTGTCTCAAAACATTCTCCTTTGGCTCACAAAATGCTTGGTGGGAGTACCCAGCTCAAAATGGGATACCACCAGATTGGAAAATCTCAATGTTTGCTTTAATATTGTCCTTTTATATGTTGGGTGGACTCACCATTTTGGAAGACTTACATACCCATCCGTGAATGTCTGTTTAAGGAAAAGTGAATGTTTACAAGCCTCCACTCTCCCTGAGCCAAATTCAATGTCAGCAAGGACACATCTTCATTGCCGTGGGGAAAGCAGAGTCATTTTCCAGATGTTGAAGCATAAGCTCTGTTTCCAGTTTTCCCATCGTTACTAAGAGCTCATCTCCCTGAAGGGCCTTAGGTATTATGCATCCAATCGTCTCACTTCAACAGTGAGGAAACGCAGGCCAGAGAGGGGCAGTACCTTAGCCAAGTCACACAGCAGGTGTTGGCAGACTTGGGCTTGGTCCCAGTGGATGATTATTGCTTATTTCTTCTCCTCCAAGTCACACTCCCACCCCTGAGGAGAAGACAAACACAGGAAGAGACCCTCTATTTCTGAGACCCCCCCGCTCCCCATCCTCCTCCTGTTCCCTGACCACTTCCCAGGTTCCTCCCGGGCTCTTCTTCTGTCCTTCTTTTGACACATGCTTATTTCACTCTCAGTCCCAGTCAGATTGTGGACATCACCTGTATTCTGCTGACTCTCAAATCTACATCTAATTCCAAACCTCTCTAAGAATGCCAACTCATGCACCCAAATATCTTGATGGACACCTTCTGGATGGCATCACTCAGCATCCCCCAAACCCTCCCCCAGCAATCTCAACCGGCTATTCTTCCTGCTTCCTCGAAGTTGAACCACCATCAACTTAGTGGTCTAATCTTAGAAACATCAGTGTCCACCTGTTGGTTTCCTCTTCCTCCATATCCTGCTTCCCAGTCTGTCCTCAGGTGCTGTTCAATCTCCCCTCCATCTTTATTCCCAACTGCCCTAGCTGAAACTCTGATTGTTTCATGCCTGAGTTCCTGTTTGCATCATCTCTTAACTGTTCTCCCTCTTTCTTCTTTGTTCTTAAATCCATCCTCCGTGCTGTTGCCAGGCTGATTGAGTCAAAACCAAAGTCTGCCCATACCATGACCCATGGCTCAAGCCCCTTCAAAGTCTGACCTCCAGGAAGCTCGCCCTTCATCTGCAACCTCACAGTTTATGCTCTGGCAGCATTGAGACTACTGATATTATCTCCAATCCCCCACCACCACCGCATGCCATATTCCATGCTCTATTTACCTTGCTTTTTTCAGGCTGTTCCTCTACCTAGAATGCTTCTGTTTTCTCTTACCCCTTCAACCTATTTAATATCCATTCATTCTTTAAGACTCAATTTGAGCATTACCAGGAAGTCTTCCATGATTTCACTTTGGATTAGGTTCCTGCCAGTTCATCTTGCATACATGTGGCTCATAACACTTGCTGTCCTAGGTTAAAATGATCAAATAATGTGCCTGTTTTCCCGCGTAGTTTCTTCAGAACAAGAAATAAGGCTTATTCCTCTACTTATCTTAGGCACTGCACATAGCCTGGCACACAGCAGGTGTACAGACTAAACTGAGGCTATGAGCCATCACCACCACCCCACCCCCACCAAGGATTGGAGAAAAGGTGAAGAATACATCCACAGAGGCAGACAAAAAGTGCAGCTCACATGGGTAAGAGGTCTTGTGGTGAATCAGTAAAGAGGAAAGATCTCCTGTGGATTAGAGAAGTGAAAAGTAAGGGGTCAGAAGTGTAAGAATAGAGCAAAAAAGCATCTGTAATAATAATTTTGGTTCCTTTTGGTAAGAACTGTTGGGAGGCAGTTCTACATGGATCTCTCATATTTCTTCACATCATCTGAGCAAAGGCACCGACAGCTTTTATATCTCCCCAAAGATGTTGTGTAGAAATAGATGTGAGTACAGAGAGAATGTCCCCCTTCAGGGAAGAGGACAGATTTATTTGCCGTCCAGAATAAAAAGGATAGTGGCTCACTCTGGGGCACAAGCCGACAGGTTTGCTCACAACCTCTTTTAAAGGACTGATGTTTCCTTACCATGGGATTCCTCCCTGTGACAAAACCCACTGTGTGCACGGCATCCACCCGGGCTGTCCCTTTCACCTCCATTGAAGGGACAAGAGGGGCAGCTGCAAACACGAAGCTCCTGCCGCCTGCTGTGCTGGGAGTAATAAACTCCTCTATCTCTGACCCAGAAGACTCATGTCTTCTCCCAGCATCGCATCCAGGAAAGCATGGCAGGATAACTGGTGAGCTCACAGGGAGAATAAAATCTAAGATCCTTCATAGTTCTCAACAGGAATGAGGAGAACGGAGAAGAGGTGACCATGGAGTCATGAGAACTATGCTGAGGTTGAACCATCTACACACACGGGTCAGCGTGGTTGTTGAGATTTGCTAGCGGGACTACTGGCCGAGGGAGTAAAGAGAGGAAAAGGAGCTCAAAAGTAGATGTCAGCAAAGGGGATTTTCTTCTCACATTCCAATATTCCTACAAAGCAATTCTGGAATAACCTGGGGGTTAGTCATTGATGAGGAAATAAAACATTAGGACCTAAAGTCTCCGCTTGGTTTCTCCCTACTGCTTTTTTTTTTTTTTAAACAGACAAAACAAGTGCATAGTTAACTAAGTTGCCAATCATTTGCGGCTGGTACCTTGCCCCTGTGTAGAACTTCCACCTACAGTATGTAGCATTTAACACAAGTTCAGTGATGGGGTCGTCGGGATCCCTTACTACTTTTCTACTAAATGTCATGACTCTTCCAGGAGGTTTTAAGTGAGCACAATTTTTCTGTGCTCCCTTGGCCTCTTACTCTCCAAGTCTCATTAGTCCAGGAAACACTCCTTGCGTTTAGTTTCTTGAATACACTTGATCACAGGAGCCCCAAGACACATAATTAGCTATGCCTCAAAACCCCGAGCCCCAAGCATGCCCAAGATGCAGAAGAACTTCAGGAGGTCATACTGGCTCGCTGAATGTGGGGAGACATAAACGTGTTCCATAAAGCATGCTTGCAGTTATTTGTGCTTGTCAACACAAACCTCCATCCATATTAATTTTACCCCCGTTTCCTCTGTAAACAAAAATAGATTTCCCTTTTTGTTCTTTCACTATTTTGTTTTTCTCACCTCATTGTCTCAAATGGGTCCCATTCACTCCCCACTTCCTCTTTCCTACTCATCTGAGTACTCAACCTCATGGGACAGGGAGAAGACATTGAGGAAATCAGCAACAGCTCACAGAAACAGCCCCAAATGGGAGACAGGAAATGAACCTGCGAAATGCAGCTTTTGCTATAAATTGTTCTCTCTCAGTAACTCTCTTTATAATGAAAAAAAAATCTTGTACGATTTCCTTGGGAATTCCTAGGAACAGCTCATGATTCAATGCACAACTTGATTATGTTTGGTCAGCCAGACTTAAGTTTCTAAGAAAAAAGATATGGACAGAGAAGAGAAAATAGTACAAAGTTTTACATGAAAACTAAGGAGTAATTCATCCATCAGAGGAAAAGATTCTTGATTGAAAACGAAGTGATGAGTGTATAAATTCTTTGCCAATATTTTTGACATTTATCCCAAAAGAGCTGTGATTATATAGGTTATTACAGACCTAGAGATCTCTTGGGGACAGGGAAAATCACCAGCCTGAATTCCCAAAGCTAACAGGTCTTTAACTCCAGAGTGTCACAAAAGGGGACCCAACAGAAATTCACTCGGAGACCAAGAGGGAAATTCATTCTCTGTGAAAACAGTCACCATCTCCCTGTCTGTCAGCTCTCCTGCTGCTCCTTCAAGCCAACCTGACACACCCTCGGGCTCACCCCCAATGGCACAGTCACTGCGACCCCTCTGGCCTCATCCCAACTCACTCCCATCCCTGTTTTTAATCTATCCTGTTCTTTTTATTTTTTTTAATGTTTTTTTAAAATTTTATTTCTAGGAGAGAGAGAAAGAGACAGCGTGAGCAGGGGAGGGTCAGAGAGAGAGGGAATCACAGACTCTGAAACAGGCTCCAGGCTCTGAGCTGGCAGTCAGCACAGAGCCCGACGCGGGGCTCGAACCCACGAACTGCGAGATCATGACCTAAGCGAAAGTCGGATCCTTAACCGACTAAGCCACCCAGGCGCCCCTTCTCTATCCTGTTCTTAAAAGAAGTCTCAGTTTACGATCCTAATCTTGTCCTTCAGATTTTGTTTTCCTTCAACAACTCTGCATGGTTTCCTCGTCTGTGAAATGAGCGTAAGAGCAACATAAAGGGTTGAGGTTGGGCCTCCGTGGTCATGATGACAGGAAGAAGAATCACAACAACCAGTATCATTTACTGAGTGGTTTCTGCAGGCCAGATACTATGCTCACTCATGCAAGAATTAACATGTCTGGTTCTCACAGCAATCCTAGGAAGTAGATATAATTATCCCCATTTTACAGAATGAAGAAATAGAGGTACAAATAACCTACCAAAGGTCATACAGCTGGAAAGGGGAGGGACTCATGATAAATCTGATTCTCTCCTTGATGTCAACTGCCCCCAAGAGTTGGAGGGAGGAGAGTAATCCTATCCTTAACCTCTGACCCAAAAGGGGAATCGGGACGCCATCGAATGAATTGGTCTAAAGTGGAAAGGGCTTGAGGCCAGGTCTGTGTCCAAGTTCTTAAGGGAGAATGAAAAGTTCAAAGGATAGGATTAGGGTCATAAAATGACAACGAGAGCTTGGTTCTGGGCTACAGGAAAGCAGGACAGGAATGAGAGCGCATGGGCTCCTATCTGAAGCTACTATGATTTCTTGGCCCACGATGTCTCAGGATGCCTTCCAGCGGATGTTTGAGCACCTCAGTTTCCACTGGTCTGAAATATGACCATTGAGTCTTTGAGGAAGCCACCTTGGTTGCTCCAAATTTAATATGGTGTCAGATCACTCTAGTTTATTCTCAATGCTATGAAAATCCATAGTGGTTTTTACACAGCAGTGAATGACAAACAAAAACTGCACTTTATATATTTAAGCATAGTGTCTCCTGAACCCACCACAGAAAATGAAGCCCCCAAAAGGTGTTAGCTGTCAGATGTGATTAGAATAAGAAAGACACGAGTTGTAGAAAGTCACAATGGAAGACGCGTACCTCAGAGACCCAGTAGTCCCTGACGTGGGAAACAAAGGCAGAGGGAAATGGCAGATAAAATTACATTTCCTTAAGAATAACCTGCAGCCCACTGACAAATACTGGAGGCCGGCAGAGTAAAAGGTACTCCAGCAACTCCCTCCTGTCTTCATGTTAATGCTTTGCTAGAGGGAAAACCACCTTAGCTTGACAATAGCCAGAACCCCAGGATCCTGTGAGTCTTCTTTAATATATGAGAATCTCACCGGAAACTTCCCCTGGACTTTACCTCCCCCGGCTCCCAAATATATAACCAGGGTATCCACAGGGTCCAGAGCAGCTCTTTCTGCCCAGGCATCCTGTCCCCATGCTTTAATAAAAGCACCTTTTCGCACCAAAGACATCTTCAAGAATTCTTTCTTGGCCATCAGCTCCAGACCCCACGAACCCCACTATCACCCACAAACATCATCGGTCCCCACCTCATATCACTATCCACAGAGCCCTAGTACCAGCTCTCTAATGCCTTTCTTTCCATTTCATCTCTTAGTTTGGAACCATCCAGAAGCTCCCACAGAATTTGATCCAAATCCCTTTATGTGGGCTCTATCCCTGACCAGGCTTGTCATAACAGTGGTTGAGCCTCACCTTTGTCCTGACAGCTGATTTCATGTGCTCACTCTTTCCCTTACCTATTACATACCCATAGGGCTAGATGGTGAGCAACACCAGACCCAGCCTCTGCCTTTAAGTCTTAAATACTAAAGAAAGGAAGAGCATCAATCAAATAGACGTAAAATCACAACTGTGATATGAGCTATAAAGGAGAAATAGATGGCACTGTGAAAATATATAATTGAATCTTGCTAGGCATGGAGATCAGGGAAGGCTTCCTCAGTGAACTGATCCTTGAGCTGATATCTGAAGGATTAAGGTGTCAACTAAGTGAAGACAGGAAGGAAGACAGTCCAGGCCACAACAAGACCATTGGCAGGAGAACCATGAGGGGAAAAAATACTGCTCTATCCCCAAAGCAAGGGGGGGGGGGGCATGGTAAGAGATGAGAGAGGGAATCCTAAAAGTACTGTATGGCTTTAAACCAGGGGTGGGGGGTGGAGAATGGGTGCCAGGGAAGTGGGTATGATTGGATTACCATTTTTCTTAATGTTTATTTATTTTTGAGAGAGAGAGAGAGAGAGAGAGAGAACAAGCGGGGAAGGGGCAGAGAGAGAGGGAGACACAGAATCCAAATCAGGCTCCAGGCTCTGAGCTGTCAGCACAGAGCCTGAAGTGGGACTCAAACACACAAACCATGAGATCATGACCTGAGCTGAAGTAATACACTTAATGGATTGAGCCACCAAGACACCCCAGATTACCATTCTGAGATCATCCTGGCTGCAATGAGAAAATAATATTGAAAGGAATCCAAGTAGACCAAAGTAAACACCGGTGTAGCCCAAGAAAGAGATAACTGTATCTTGAATTAAAGTAATAGAAATGGAGCAAATCAGACAAAATTGGCAACCCCTAATGATGGACTGGATATGAAGGGTGGGAGAAGGACATGACATGGATGTCGTCAGGATCCCTGGCTTCCACACCTGGAAGGGTGATGATGTCAGCAGAGAGACAGGGAACAAACCTGTTGCATAGAAGTGAGCAGGTTGTGACCGGCTATTCTCTCTCTCCTGCCCCATGCACAGCCCTCTGCCTCTCTCTTTTTGTTAACAGCAAGGTTTTTTAGGCTCCCACTTTGGGGTTCATTATCAATGTTCACAGTGATGAGTCCTCATGTGTAAAGTGCTAGTGTAAGTGCTCAAGCTACAAACCACACAGGTCCCTCTACCTGGAATGTCCTTCCTCACTGGTTAATTCCTTCTCATCCTCTAAGGATGCTTAGCCTTCCCTGTCCAGGGTGCTCTTTTACTCTTTCTTATACTCATGACAATCTCAATTTGAAAATTTATTTTGTGCTTTTGTGCATTAGACTCTAAGCTTCTCAGAATCAGGAAATGATACTTATATTTGCATTTGTATCCATATGCAGTTCATACAGTTAACTCTCTTTTGATTCACAGATGGAAAAAAACGGGATGGAACAATGATGTCACTTCACTTTTGAAGAGTTACCTGCTGGGTGAATGCAAAGTCAAACAGAAACTCAGGTCTCCTTGCTCAGAGGAGGTGGGCCCTTCCAATAGCTCACACTGTACTTTCTGCCTCTGGCTGCTGCCCTGATGTCAGTTAAGGCTGGAATCATTGTTTGTTGTGGTTGGGGCTGATCATTAGTCAAAGATTTGAAAAATAGCTTGAGCCACTATCTGGGCATCAAGGAAATGAGAATGGCAAATTACAACTCTTCAATGAACCAGCAATTCTACTGTCAAATTATGAACCTTGTATTACTTGGAGATTCTAAAACAGCTTGAATGAGGAAGATACTTGGCAAGTAAAAGGAAGAAAGCCATGGATTTCTTGCAGCAAATCATTTGTGTCTCTGCTCTTGCAAAATGAGGACAGGAAGAAAAACAATGTAATGGCGATGGAGTCAGAGAGCAGCCAATCAAATTCTTACAAAGGATTCTGTAAGGGTTACTTTTAGGCAACTATGAACAATGGAACCATGAGTAAGTTAGAGGGGCCCACAGTTACCCCCAATTCCTTAGGTGAATACAAACAGGCCCATTAGGCAACCCACCTCAAAATACTCATAAGCCCTAGAGGACCAATGGGTCATCGGTACCTATCTGGTTACTTACACCAGGACACAGACACCAAAAAAAGAAAATTACATATGTTCCCACACTTCTTCACCTTCCCCCTTAACTACAGCCCCCCCCCCCCCCACAAACACACAGCTGCCTTAAGGCACACAATCTCTCTCTTGCTGTCCTGCCCACTGCTCCCTTGTGGTGTATTCAATAAACTTCTATCTCATTTGTTCTGCCTAGTGAATTCTTCCACTTCCCGCACCTTAGGCATCCAGATTATGGGGTCACCCCACATCCAATCAGGAGACCTCCACAGCCTCCAAGTGGCATTGTTTCCTGGGGACAGAGAGATGTGGAGTTGTAAAGGCCTGATCCATCATGGAAGCCACAATTTGAGGTCTGACTAGCACTGCCACAGGGACTGCTTCAGGGAAAGGTTTTTTTCCTTTAGCATTCAGAAGAAACTTCTCTCTCTCTCTTTTTTTTTTTTTTTGGTCTGAAAACCCTAAACTTCTACATATTCTGCAGCTAGCAGGCATATACGCTAGACCATTACACAATAGTGAAATTTTGTCTTCCAAAGTATCGGAGAGTAATTTTTACAAAGTTAAAAATGTAATTCTCATATAAATATATAGTAAGCATGCTAGGAATGTATTTAACTCATTAATAAGAAGATAGACGAGGTGTCCAAGTTGGTTCAAAGGCAGATACAGGAAAAGTGATGCCACTATAGTTGGTGAAACTATAAAGAAAGAATGCTGGAATATGATTGCTAAATTAGATACAAAATCAGTTAATGTTCCAGAGACCCATAAAACCACAACTTTCAGGTTCTCTTCTCTGCTGGACACAAATTGTCTTCACCTCTACCAGACAAAAGCCATTTGTAATTTACTTTCTTGGTCTTAATCAATAGTAAATAATAATCAAGGTTACATTCTCATAAAATCAGAGAAGTCATGTTAGATGTTGAAAGAATACATTGCTTTTGTTTTGCTTGAGTTCTAAATAATGGATAAATTTTCATAACAAAAGGTACAAGCGAAGGGAAATAATACATCCATCAATATTCAGAGATACCAAAGTATGCCTCGAGTGATTAGGAAAGTGAGGGGTAGTAGGGGAGAGAAAAAGGAAAATGGATAGAAAAAGGAAAACGGATCCAGGCTCCAGAAACTATTGTTTTTTAAATCTTCTAACTGACTGGGGAGGCCAGAAAACCATCAATCCTGCCTTGAGCATTTTGACCTCAGATCTCTCACTGAGGGAGAATTGAATGATGCCATTGTTCACATATTTCAGCCACTGGGTAAGGTCTGTGGATTGCAAAGACATTTCATCAAGTTGGTTGGTTCATTAACTCGTTTAGTTTCACTTCATTCTTTCATTTATTTGTTAGGTGCTGGGGAGACAGCCAAGAATAAAGAAAGGATTCATATTCTGATAGTGGCTAAGATAAACAAGAAAAGAGTAAACAAAGATACAAAATATTAATGAATTGTGAGAGTAGTATCAGGAAAGGAAGCAAACTTCATTCGGTGATGGAGAAGAGCAAGTAGGGTTGTCTTTGAGTAGGTTGGCCACTGACATTTCTCTAGAGAGAGGCAGCATGTAAACAGAGGTCTGACAGGTCAGAAAGTTCCTGCCATCCCTCAGCAGGGCCAAGGAAGGGGTAACCATAAGTGCACAAGCCATGCGGCTGAAGAGGGCCTTGTGTGTTCCAGAACCTATCTGAAGCCCAGGGTGTTCAAGGGTGGGAAACAGGCAGAGAGTGACATATGGACAGACAAGTGGATGGAGGCATGGTCATGAAAATCTCTGCAGGATTTAGCAGAAATTTTTTATTTTGTTCTAAAAACAACAAAAAGCTATTTAACGGTTTTGTGCAGTGGAGCAACTCAGATTTGTATTTAAGATTCTCACCTTAACTGCTACATAGAAAATGGATAATGGAAGGCAAGTCTCAAAATAGGAAGACCATTTGGGAATTCACTGCAATAAGATACAATAAGACCTAAAGCAACATAATGACTGTAGAAAGGATGAACACTGGGTGAATCTGAGATGTATTTTGAAGGTAGCATTGTGAGCCTTGCTGTTGAATGTAGAAGAGAAGAAAGGGAGGATTCAAGACTCCTAGGCCTATGCTAAGGTGCAGTAGCAAAATTTACTCAAATGGGTAACACAGAGGGTTGGAGAATGGGGTGAGGGAGAGGCGGAACTGAGATGATCGGGGCAAGGAAGAATCAAGAATTCCACTGTGGACTTACTAAGTTTGCAAGGACTATGATACATCCAGGGTGAGATGTGCCTCCAGGAGGCAACTGGATGTGAGACTGGAGCTCAAGTAAGAGGTCTGGGTTTGAATTATCAATCGAAAGTCTCTGTATGTAGAAGACAAGTACGTCTCTGATAACAGATGACATTTCCAAGGGTAAAAGTGCAGAGAGACAAGAAAGTCCAGAGTAGAAGGACATGCATTAATTATGCAAGAGGTAAATAAACAGTATAAAGGGTTCAACATTTCCATGTTGCTCCCAACTTTTACTGAAACCATGTAACCACTTCATGATTTAGTCTTTTTCACTGTGGAGCACTCTAAGCCACTGCTGCAAATCTAAGTTGTGTATTACTAGATGAAATGACTGTCAGGTGATTCCAACGATGTATGTCTCAGAAACATTCTCCATCTCCCACTCGACAGCTCCAAATCCGCAAGAAAATAATACAGAAATATTATTTTCCTTCTCAGTGGGCTTCTAAATACCTTTTGGTGCCTACTTTCTGGTCTCTTAAGAGCCCTCCTGGAAAAAAAAAGGTAGGGAGGGTTAGGATGCAAGTCAGAAGAGTGGAGAAGCTATTCCTTACCTCTTCTTCTTCGAGTAGAATGAGCCGAACCACAACAATGTGAATTGCATTGCCAATACTTGGATTGTGGAATAACCCAGTGACCTAGAGTCAGAAATGGAAAACCATTAGCTCACATGAGTAGATAATAGATAAAGTCCAGAAGACAGGGAAAATAGCAGTGTGATGCACTTAAAATAAATGTTATTTAACAGCTTAGGAATTTTGGGGGGAGTGCAACCAAGAGTGAGAGAGGCCCTTGGCCCAATACACATTCTGATACTTAATGGCAACCGATAGCAACCGTTCCGTGGTGACTGACTAGCTGTGTGCTAACGGGACTGGTGCCTTTCTTCTCTTTGACCCTTTCCCTGACCCATCGTCTTTCTCTATTATATTATCAGTTCCTGAGGCAAATACCTGTCCGGTCTCCCCAGGACTAACACTCTCTCTAATACTTTCTCAGGGAAGGCAGAAACACCAAGGGTGCAAAAGGGAAGTTTGGAATTGGGGGGCGGGGGTCATTAACTTAATTCCAATTCTAATTCTAACTACCTTGAGGAAAGCATGTTCTAATTCTTTGCCTCAGTTTACTTATCTGTGCACTGACATAAATTGGTAGATAAACTCATATTAAAGGATTGAGTCACTTGAGAAATACCTAAGTAGAAAATATATGACAAATTCCTCCCTCACTTAGGCAGGGAGTAGATTCATATATATGTACATATATATCCATATATATGTGTGTATATATACACACACACACACACACACACACACATATATATATATATACACACACATATATATGGAAAGAACAAAAAAGGTCTCTCTTATTTTAGGACGGTAGAGCATATCTAATGACGCCTGTTCACCAGCTGCCTCTCCCCACCCCACGGTCTGACATACCATGTTCATGATGGTGAGGATATAGGACTCCACATTGTCACTACCATGATACTCAATCATCTTCGTGTCAGCCACCACCAGCGTCTCCACCCATCGCTCTTTGCTGATGGAACGCTGAGAACGCCCTCTGCTGGGCCAGTGGTTCCTCTCCCACTTTTCTCGCTGTTGTTCTACTGTCTGGGAGGCGGCAGGACTGTCTAAACATGAAGGAGAAGACAGCGGGCTAACTCTATGTATCTCTCATATATTACTCACTTCCGCTTAGTGTAACTTGTGTTTATGTAGGAATGCTATGTTCTTATATACATGACTGGAATGGAGAAAAAGACCAATTTAAATGATTAGGACCATGATAACTGAAATTTGCATCTTTTTTAAAAGTTTATTTTGAGAGAGAAAGAAATCAGCAAGGGAGGGGCAGAGACACACACACACACACACACACACACACACACACACACACAGGATCAGAAGCAGGCTCTGTACTGACAGCAGAGAGCCCAGTGTGAGGCTCAGACTCACAAATCAGCCAAGATCATGACCTGAGCCAAAGTGGGCTGCTTAAATGACTGAGCCACCCAGGCACCCCTGAAATTTGCATCCCATAGAAAGGTTCAAAAGTACTTCTTTGAAATAATTATTACCTATTTCATCAAATAGATACCTCACTATTAAAAAGATGTTATAATAAAAAATAAGAACTTTTTCTTCTTCTCTTCCTCCTCTAAACTTGTCAGGGCCTACTATGTGTAAGGCAGGGCATTAGGTTTTATTTATTTATTTTTTTAAAATGTTTTTTATTTTATTTCTAGGAGAGAGAGAGAGAGAGAGAGACAGCGTGAGCAGGGGAGTGTCAGAGAGAGAAGGAGTCACAGACTCCAAAACAGGCTCCAGGCTCTGAGCTGGCAGTCAGCACAGAGCCCGACGCGGGGCTCGAACCCACGAACCGCGAGATCATGACCTAAGCGAAAGTCGGACGCTTAACCGACTAAGCCACCCAGGCGCCCCCAGGGCATTAGGTTTTAAAACACCAAGTTGTTTATCCTCATGAAGATTTGAGGGACATATGTCTATCTATGTTTTGCAAATGTGGGAATTAATGTTCAAAATGACTGGTTCACTAATTTCCCCAAAATCACATAGCCCATGAAGTCTGGAAGATCCAGGGTTTTCTATGCCCTAAAATCATGCATGGTTCATATACACCACACTGTCTCCCACAGAGTAAATGTGCATACAACTGGAGACCATGAGAGCTAGAAAAGCTGCATATACTTCAAGAAGGTATAAAGGTCGAGGTGATTACCCTGGTTTGCTATGTAAGCCTTCCTGGTTCCTCAGTTTCACTATCTATGTCAAGTTGGAACATACTGAGTAATATTCACCAAAAAACAAACAAACAAAAATAATAAGTAACATAATTGTAGGTCCAAATAATTTCAGATTCACTTATTGTGAGCTTTACTTGAAAATAATAAAGCTGTACTAGGTATAACTTTTGGAAAATAACCCAGGATTGTGTTAGCCTTGAAGGGAAGTCTTATGAAGGTTTGTGAACCAGAAGATGGTTGACCTCCCATCTGCCCGAGGTAGAACAACTTTCTATTTTCCTTCACCTACTTTGCACAGATAAGTATGTCTTTCCCAAGAAATCACTAGAGATATTATCAATGGGTTATAACTCTGCATCCTTACTACCCACCCTGTCTGTCACCTTCTTTTTGAGGATGGGAACATTTCAAACAATGTTTCCAAATCTCTCTGTGCAAGCCAGGGAGCTAGCCATACTTGAGTGCACACGGGGTCTGTGTTCTGGAAGGGGTGTTAGCAGACCAAGCCAAGTAAAAGAATCCTATCAACCCGGTTAGGTGTGATCTCCTTCTCTCAATCCCTCTTGTCCTTGCCATGTGGGGTGGGGAATGTTCTCCAAACTGCAAGGATGCCCAGTGCTCTCCATGACCTTATGTATCTGGGCGACCAGCTATACATGTCTTCACCCAGTGCCCTCACAAAGTCTATGGTACTTGGTACCACTTCCTCACTTGCTCTTGTAGGCTCATCACCCACCCCCTCAGTGGGGGGTCCCCTTGCAGAGGTTTCTGCTGGCACAGAGTGTGCATTGTGCAGCCCAGGCATTAAAGCAGGACCTCCCGTGTCCCAGGCTCCAGCTGTGGACACATCTCCTCTCAGCCCCCAGTGTCTACGGTTCGGAGCTGGCAGGAGGCTGGCATGCATAAGGCGCTGGTAAGATAAGGGTGATTTCTCGGCTTCTCCCCATCTTTGCTTTTCTTCTGTCTTTGCCTTTACTCCCCCTCTCTTCCACCTTTTATCTCCCCAATAATGAGCAACAGAGTTTAAAGAAGAAAGAAAAAAGATACCTTTAAAGCCCATCAAGTTATTTTCATTTTTCATTTCATTTCATTTTTCCAGCAAACAGTCCAGTGAGTTCTCAGTAAATGGGCAAGTAGGAGGAAATGTGGAAATGAGAGATGCAGGCTGGTAAAGACTTTTTGATTAAATGTATCGATTTAGCATTTTCAACAAGACCTACGCTAAGCACTTGCTAAAGGCCTGTGCCAATGCAAATGTCTTCGGGTTTCAAATAATCCCCAAGGAGAGAGGTATCTGTCCTCTTATCGGAAGTGCCAGAGCTTTGCGGGAGTGGTGGTGGTGGGATTCAACCTGAAGCCTGATGGGGCTGAGCTGGACTCTCAGAGAATCGTATATGCCCAGGCTGACTGTGTTGGGCCCTCATGAAGTCATCCCCGACTAAACAGAAGAAATGCTTGCACTCAAGAACCTCAGACTGTACGAGAAGCCATCGTACACACCTATCTTCAAGGCCTGGTGACAAAGCCAGACAGTTCTTTAGGGGCAGGTGAGGTGCCAACAATTCTGGGAAGCCCCCTGACCTTGCCACCCCCAAATATACACATACTTAGTCAGCTCAGGGTGCCGTAACAAAGTATCGTGGCCTAAATGACAGAAATGTATCTTCTTCCAGTCCGGGAAGCTGGAAGTCCAAGATCAGATGGCCGGCAAGGTCAGGCTCCGGCGAGAGCTCTCTTCCTGGCTTACAGGTGGTCACCCTCCCACTATCTGCTGAGACGGTTTTTCCTCAGTGTGTGCGTGTGGACAGACCTCTTTCTCAACCCCTTCTTATAAGGCACCAATCGTGTTGAATTAGGACCTCACCCTTATGACTTCATTTAACCTTAGTAACCTCCTAAAAGCCCTGTGTCTGAATACAGTCACATAGGGCAGGCGGGGGATTAGGGCTTCAACATGGGAAATTTGGGAAGACACAATTCCATCCATACTCCACACATACGTTATTCAGAGATCCCTCTTCTGGGCAGGCCTCATACCGAGAACTTTCCACACTGCTGTAGTTTCCTGCTCCTCGAGGAGCTGTTCAATTTTTTTCTTTTAAAAAAGTTCTTTAATAAAATGGATAAAAATGAATATTTAAGAATTCTCTTACCTTGAATTATTTTCTTTATCCACCCTCAAAGAAAATACAAAATTATCAACATCCACACACACAGACACTCAAAACTATAGTGACATTCTCTACACAGGACTACACTAGAGCTTAAATTGTTGAAAAATCAAGACAGTTCTAAGAAGTGATTGCAGGGATGATTTTTTTCTTCAAAAAACAGCTGACAGATAGTAAAGCAATTTAGGTAAAATTATTTTCCAAGGTTGTCAAAATGTTCTTTTTGTGTGTGTGTGTGTGTCAAAAGGTTCCTGAAGTTCACATTTCAACTAAAAGAAGAGAGGCTCTCAACAGAGCCTGACCTTGATGGCTCTGTCAAGGGCCAGAAGGACATCTCCTTTAGCTTTATAACTGGAGCCTAATACCATGCCTTGCAAACACTGGAACCCAATAAATGTTTGATATATGGGTGAAGGAAAAACTGAAGATGATCAGAAACAATTTATGAATCACAAATACTGAAGACCTGCAAGAGTTATCTACTTCTCTCTATGGGATGACTTGTTTCTTTCTGTTTTTTAAATATAATTTATTGTCATATTGGTTTTTATACAACATGGGATGACTTGTTCCAATTAAAGAATTCTCCACACTGAGCCTGTGAAGTGTTTGTCTGAAGGGGAGAAATCTAGCCAAATGGGCAGTTTATGGCAGGACAATTTCCAGTCTTGACACAGGACTGACTTTCCCAAACCAGAAGCTAAGGAAGTACAGATATCCACACAGTATCTGCTGAGGAGTGCAGGTCACCCTGTGAGCTAACAGAGTAGAGGGCCTGGAGACCTCTGGGAAACACAAATAATTGACTTCTTTTTCCTTTCCCCAACCCCCAAGTTCTTTAGGCAGCTCTTCACAAAGCTCTGTCTCATTTAGAGCTTTTCCCCCCTTCATAGTTTATTGTCAAGTTGGTTTCCATATAACACCCAGTGCTTATCCCAACAAGTGCCCTCCTCCATGCTCATCATCCTCCTTCCCCTCTCCCCCACCACCATCGGCCCTCAGTTTGTTCTTAGCATTCAAGAGTCTCTCATGGTTTGCCTCCCTCCCTCTTCCCAACTATTTTTCCCCTTCTCCTCCCCATGGTCCTCTGTTAAGTTTCTCCTAATCCACCTATACGTGCAAACATATGGTATCTGTCCTTCTCTGCCTGACTTATTTCGCTCAGCATAACACCCTCAAGTTCCATTCACGTTGCTACAAATGGCCAGATTTCATTCTTTTTCATTGCCATGTAGTATTCCACTATAGAGCTTTCTTGGGTAGCAGAGCCCATCTGTCAGACTCAGGGTCACCAGGCCAGCTGCAGGAGTGTATGGACCATGAGCAAGTTGCAGGGAGATGGCTCAAGTCTTCCCAGGGAGTAAGGAAAGTGAACACAGAGAGCAGAAGACTCAGGAAATTATAAAGTTTCCTGGACTCTAACGGATGTTTTTTAGCATGCCAAAAGCTTCTAGCATGGGCAATGAAACCAGCTCTTGCACTGAGGGCCTTGCTCAATGTTCTGCCTCCTACCCTGACTCAGCACTTCCCTCATCTCAATTCTCTTTTGCTGCCCCCTGCACAGATTTTTCTTAGAGAAGGAGGATTTCCACCTGGCCTATGAAGGATTACTTACCACTAACTGGAACCTGGCCATTAACTGCACGGACTGGCAGATTTGAGGCTGAGCATCCCCCAAGAAGATCCTCTCAAGTTAATCTTCTCCAGGACATACCCTACAGCTTCTACACTCCCATCTCCCTGCCAGCAGCAGGAGTGAGGTTTCTGAAGCACAACGACTCAAAAACAACACAGATGCAGCCAGCCAGCTGTGATGGGATGCCAAGCAAGAGCGTGGTCTGTGATAAACACTTCTTTATTTGGTCATTTACGAGTTAGTTCTCAATAATCATAGGAGATAAGTCTTATTATTGCTAGTTTAAAATAAGAAACATGAGATTCAGAGAAGTTATGCAATTTGTTCAAAGTCTTACTGCTCATAAGCAGCAGACCAGCATTTTGGATGAGTGGGTCTGAATCTCATGCAGATTGGTGGTGTGGGGGTAGGGGTTATGTTCTCGGGAAAGCACAATGTGCAGAGTAGAAACGATTAGCTCAAGGCAGTCAACCTAGCAGAGAAGCTGGACCAGGCAGCAGCTGGCCCCAAGCTCCACGTCCCTACTAGTCCCAAGCAATGCTGGAAGGAAATTTGTCTAGAGGAACCTCAATAGGTAATACGTGATCTTTTGAAACTGGCTCTCTGGGGACAATGTCTCATTTCTCTTGTATAATCTAGACACATGCTACTTAGAGAAGATGTCTTGGACCCAGAGTTGGTGGCTAGAGAAATGGCCCTGGGAAAAAAGAAGAGCATCTGAAGTCTGATAGGACCTAGAAAGCTTCTGTTCAGGCCCACCATTGACAATTGTTCACTTCCCATCTGTATGAGCCTGGACCGAACCACTTCTGCATTGAGCCTCTTGTAAGTCCCATGGCTTTGGACAGGTATTCTCATCTCTGCCCGCCCCCCCACCTTCCATGTAATGAAGCCAGACATCAAGATAGAAGACAGGCAACAGAAAGAGTCTGAGTTCCTGATGATTGTGCAGTACCACATCAACATTGGACATTGCATCTCCAAATTTCATTTATGTGAGAGAAAAGTAAAAGTTTATTTTTCAGCTAGAATGGAAGAGGGCTATTTTGTCTGTTTTGTTCACTCTTCTATCCCCAGCACCTAGACTGTTCTTTGTAGGCAATAGCAATATTTCAAACAAATATATCCTCTTTGGGGTTTTCTGACACACATAAACTTATAATCCTGAAGGATATGAGGACTTAAGCACCCTCTCCATGTTTGTAAGCACTATCTCTTCTTATCCTTAACCCTCCAGGGGTGGGTTGCTTTCCTCTCCAAGTGGCAGAATTTGATTCATCTCCTCAGATCGGTAAGTTGGTTAAGGGTAAATAAACAGAGGGTTCTCTTTTAATGCCTCCACTGTATAAATAGCAGGAATGACTGGCCACCCCAAATGGCTTCCAGAAATAGCATGTTCAGAAAGGCTACATGCCCACTCGTGTTCTGGAGAAAACAATGGCTGTGAGTCTCCTGTATGGTCTTCTTTACAGATCTGAATGTACCAAGGTTTCATGGAAAGACAAAGAAAACACTATTCATAGTTGGGAACCTCAATTCTTATGTACTTTTAAATGAAGCAAGAAAATTTTTGGTGATACCTACTGGGCTGACTATCAGTACTCTCCCCAGTCATCAAAGGCTGAGTGTGTCTGTTAGAAAGAAACCTAACAGTCAGCTCCTTTCCTGTTGCTGTCCCTGTAGCCCACACATAACTGCTTGGTATTTCATTTCACCAACTTGATTCCAGGGCATAGATCTAAGCTCTTCTGTACCCCCAGAGTCCCTGAGAAAATGGATATTCTGAGTAACAAATGTTAACTTGGCAAGACAGCAAGTAGTCAAGAGCAAAGAAACCTTTGAGCACACTAATCAGAGAGCTATATCACAGAGACCAGAGAAGCCATCTGCCCTATCTTTGAGCAGACACCAAAAGAACAATGCTACCCTGAAGACAACATATTTACATATGGTCATACTGACACACTTATGGGTATATTATATGCATACATACATAATGGGTGTATTTACATACGCTACTTAATGCTTAATTTCACACCAATACAACTTCTTCCATGACAGTTTATTATAAGTATGATATTTGTATTCATATAGGTTTATTTATTTGTGGGGCTGGGGTGCTATACAGAGCATTAAACAAAACAAAACAAAAAAAAAGTGTTCACATTTTAGTGAACCTAATCTGAATTTCATCATTCATTCATTCCAGCTTCTATACTTTTCTCAACATATTTACTCATCTCCAACCCCCAGTCCCTAAAGTGGTTGCTAACAACAAATGCGCGCACGTCAAAATCGGGCATGTTTTGTTTCCTAAAGGGAATGCTATTCCGGAGGAAGGTTTCCTCTTGCTCCTAAGGGACCAGGGAAACCACAAAGTAACAAGGCATTTCCATTTCAGCTCTCCAATTTCTTGAAAGCTCAGGACAGAAAGAGGAATTTGGGGTAATTTTTTTCTTTTATCCACTTTATTGTGTTTTCTACGTTATTTTTATAGTAAGAAAAATAAACTTTAAAAATGTGAAGACCCTTTACTTTGATTTTCTTCACATGTAAGTCTTAATAGCAGCATTTTTCTGAGTTCTTTATCCAATTCTCTTGCTAATGTTTGCCCCTTTAACCGAGTAACCAGAAGCTGTTCTCCCCAATCATCTAGAATGCCTCTCTAGCAACAGCAATCACACAGTAACCTACGTAATTATTGAGAAATATAAATCTACCCAATTTGTCTATTTATTCATTTTCTGGTTCTCCAAAGAAAGGCAAATCGACTAAGGTGAGGGAAGAATCAAACTTAAGGAGGAAAAAAAGGAATTATTCCCTCTAAGTAAGCAGCCAGCCATTTTTCTATGAAGGCATGTGATGGCAAAGAGCTTTGAAAATGGGAGCCAGCGTTTCGTTAAGGAACTAGAGATACATGAGGTATAAAGGGAGACATGGAACTTCCTGGGGCACCAGAAAGAACACTATGGTCTAGGGAAGCCCAGGACAATCCACAGCCCAACAGCCACATGTGAAGCCAGAGCACCTGACATGTGCTGTTTCTGTAAAATACACCTTGGATTTCAAACAGTTAGTATGAAAGAGAGAGAGAGAGAGAGAGAGAGAATGTAAACTATCATATTAACAAGTAACATTATATGTTGAAATAATATTCTGGATATCGTGGGCTAAGAAAATTATTAAAATAAGTTTCACCTGTTTCTTTTCATTTCTTTTTATTCTTGGCTGCTACAAAATTGAGGATGACATATGTGATGTGCCTTAGATTTTTATTGATAGAACTTGGTTAGAGTCCAAGACACTTGGTTATTAATCCAGGGTCTCCTAATTATTTGTCTAAAGCGTGCCTCACAGAACTGCTTTGTGGAAGGAGTACATTGTAACGTGGGAGGAACATCAAGCATGGTACTCTCCTCATACTGGGGTCACAGTAAGTGTGATTTTGCTTTCCCCCATCTTAATTTCAACTAAAGCTATGATATTCACGATAGGTCAAAACCTCATTCCTCCTGTCTTCCGTTAAGTTTATTTAGTTTCACTGACTGGGGAGAGCCATGACTTTTACCAGCCTGGCTGTCTCATCCCTGCCCTCGCCTTATAAGCTGTCTTTGTTCCTCACGCACTAGAGCACAACGACAAGGAAGCAGCATTCGGAAGCAAGTGATTTTACTTATTCTTTTTTCCATACTTTTTTTTAAGAGAGAGAGAGAGAGATCAGATAGTTCTGACCCTTAGACTTACTCTAAAAAGTGACTTCCTGTCCATTGACAGTGAGCAGATAAACAAATGCAGTGTATACATAGAATGGAATGTTATTCAGCACTCTGACACCTGCTACGGCATTAAGGAAACTTGAGGACGTTATGCTAAGTGAAATAAGGAGCCATCAGAGGAATACTGCAGGAATCCCCTTACAAGAGGCACCTAGAGTAGTCAAATTTGTACAGACAATGGAAGAGTGGTTGCCAAGGGCTACCAGTGGAGGGAGAGCATGAGGAGCTATTGTCTGATTGATATAGAGTTTCAGTTTGGAAAGATGGAAATGGTTCTGGAGACGGATGGATAGCAGTGATGGGTGCCCAACAATGGGATGGTGCACTTTATTTTATATAGATTTTACCATCATTAAAAAATGAAGTAAGAAAAAAAGGTAACTTCCAAGGTAGATGGTGGATGTTCAAGCCAACACCAATCCACCCAACCTCCTGCACCTTCTATGGCCACATCAACAAGTCCCAGAGTGACCTTTAGGTCCCCAAGGAGACTTCAGCACCAATCACTGTTTCACAATCACTGAAGTTAGCTTATTAAGGCATTAACATTTCAACTAGTACAGCTGCCAAAGTAAGACTTTTCTAAATAAACTTTAACACTTTAATTAGCCAGAAATTCCATTTTCCAACACAAAGGAGGTTTGGTAATAATGTTAAGTTAAAAGTTTTCCTGGAACCTTTCCAGGACTCTTGACTGCAGCCTAGCTGGTCCTGCCTTCCATGACTTTTCCCCCTTCTCATAGGGATGCAATACACCCATCAGTGTAAGACAAGCTGGTCTTGGCTGAACCTTTATGCCCACTTCCGCCCTCTTGAGGCTCTTAGAAATTTCTAGGCAGCTCTTTTTGGCTTAATTTTGTCAACCCGAGATGTATCCTCTGTAGATGGGCTTGCTTTATTGGACTGTGCTTCAAGAATACAATTTTCCCTCTCTAATCTTCCACCTAACTCCTTGTTTGCCCAAGAAGGGGACTCTGTCACATGTCTCCCACATATACCCCTCTCTGAAATGTTGCTTTGGACCTCCTAGCTTTAGCGATCGAAACTCTGGAATTTTCTCCTCTCAAAAATAGGGTAGTAAGTTCAGTTTGTATACAGGTCTTCCTTGACTTACAATGGGGGTATGTTCCAATGAACCCATCAAAGTTGAAAATATCATTAAGTCAAAAATACATTTAACACACCTAACTTACTGAACTTAGCCTAGCCTACCTTAAATATGCTCAGAATACTTAGGCAATCCTACAGTTAGGCCAAATCATCTAACACAACCTATTTTATAATAATACATTGACTCTCTCGTGTAATTGATTGAATACTATACTGAAAGTGAAAACAGCATGGTTGCATGGGGAGAGACGGTTGTGAGTGTGGGTTGTTTCCCCTGGTGATGGCATGGCTGACTGTGAGCTGTGGCTCCCCGAGCTTCACTTAGGGGTGACAAAAATGTTCTAAAGTTGACTGTGGTAATGGTAGAACCACTCTGGGCACATACTAAAAGCTATTGAATTGTACACCTTAAATAGGTGAATTATATTTATGTGAATTATGTCTCAACAAAACTGAATTTTTTTTTAAAGCCTATCTGAAGAAGATGAAAAAACAAGTTGCAGACTGGAAGAAAATATTTGTAAACCACATATCCAACAAAAGGCTGGTATCAAGAGTATATAAAGAATTCTCAAAGCTCAATAGTAATAAAAAATCAAATTAAAAAATGAGCAAAAGAGGGGTACCTGGGTGGCCCAGTCAGTTAAGTGTATGATTTTGGCTCGGGTCATGATCTCCTGGTTCACAGGTTTGAGCCCCATGTCAGGCTCTGTGCTGACAGCTCAGAGACTGGAGCCTCCTCTCTCTCTGCCCCTTCCCCACTTGCTCTCTGTCTCTCTCTCTCAAAAATAAACATTAAAATTTTTAAATGAGCAAAAGACAGAAACATACATTTCACTGACGAAGATATACAAATATCAAAAAAGCACATGAAAACATGTGCAACATTACCTATTGGGGAGATGAAAATTAATGAGATAGCCCTACAATGAGATATCACTAGTTATCTATCAGGACTGCTAAAATTAAAGGGGCACCTGGATGGCTCAGTTGGTTAAGCATCCAACTCTTGATCTGAGCTCAGGTCTCCATCTCAGGATTGTGAGTTCAGGCCTGCATTAGGCTATGCCCGGGGCATGAAGCCTACTTGATTTAAAAAAAAAAAAAGAAAGAAAGAAAGAAAGAGAGAGAGAATGCTCAAATTAAAAACAGTGATAGTATAGGGGTGCCTTGGTGGCTCAGTCGGTTAAGCGTCCGACTTTCGCTTAGGTCATGATCTCGCGGTTCATGGGTTCGAGCCCCACGTCGGGCTCTGTGCTGACTGCCAGCTCAGAGCCTGGAGCCTGTTTCAGAGTCTGTGACTCCCTCTCTCTCTGACCCTCCCCTGCTCATGCTGTCTCTCTCTCTCTCTCTCCTAGAAATAAATAAAAACATTAAAAACAAAACAAAACAAAACAAAAAACCAGTGACAGTATCACTATTGTGGTACTGGATGTGGAACAAGTAGATCACTTAAACACAGCTGGTGGGAACATAAAATGGTATAGGCATTCTGGAAAACACTTTGGCAGTTTCTTATAAAACCACATGTAATTATTACATGACACATCAATTGTACTCTTGGGCATTTATCCTAGATAAATGGGAATTTATGTTCACCCAAAAACCAGTACACAATGTTTAGAGCAACATTATTTCTTTTTTTAAAAAATTTTAACGTTTTATTTTTGAGAGAGAGAGAAAGAGACAGAGCATGAGCAGAGGAGGGGCAGAGAGAGGGAGACACAGAATCTGAAGCAGGCTCTGGGCTCCAAGATGGTCCGCACAGAGTCCAAACCCACGAACTGCAAGATCATGACCTGTGAAGTCGGATGCTTAACCGACTGAGCCACCCAGGTGCCCCTTAGAGCAACTTTATTTCTAATAACCAATAACTAGACAGAGTCCAACTGTCCTTCTACATGTGAAACATTAAACAAATTAGCATATATATATATACTGGAATACTACTCAGCACTGAATGTCTAGGGAATTATGCTGAGTGAAAAAAATCAATCCCAAAAGGTGACATACTGTATCATTCCACGTACAGAACATTTCCAAATTAGAAAAATTTAGAAAATTTTACAACAGCTTGGTGGTTGCCAGAGGTTAGGAATGAGGGATGGGGAGCATGGTGGTGAGGGAGGTGGTATGGTTATGAAAGAGCAACATGAGAGATTCTTTGGGGAAAGAACTATTCAGTATCGTAACAGTGTTGGTAGATGCATGAAACCACACATGTAGTAAAATGAACTAATGTTACACGGAAACACAAATACATAAGTACACGAGTACAAGAAAGTTGGGGAAATCTGCATAAGATCACTGGGTGATGTCCATGTCAATGCCTTGATTATGATATTGTACTGTTGTTTTGTAAGATGTCACCATTGGGGCAAACTGGGACAAGGGTACAGAAGACCCCTTCCTATTGTATCTTACAACTGTAGGTGAAGCTACAATGATCTCAATAAAGACTTCATTAAAATTACAGCAATTCTTTGAACTCACACAGTAGTAGCAAAAGCAAAAACTAATCTTCAGTCTCTCAATTCCTAGTCCAGAGGCAGTGACCCGCCACTACTCCTCTGCCTCAGACAGCCCTTCTGAGCTCCTGATCTGTGCTTCCTGCTGGAGTAGACTTAGCAGCAGGAAGAGCAACCTCTGAGGAATGGTCTTTAGCCTTACAATAGTCAAAACACTGTCTTCTTGTATTAGGTTAGTTCTTCTCTTCTGCACCCACTTCACTGTAGTTATGATGCTCATTTATAACACAGTTAAGTTCATTTGCCACTGTTTGTATTGTATTTTGGTTCCCCCCCCATCCTAGTTGATTTTAGTTCTTTATTTTTTTGAAAGTGTGAAACATAACTGTACAAAAAGGCATACCTAGAGAAGAAAGTAAGAGGGTCTTCAGGGTCACATCATCAACAGCATAGATACAGAAAGAGATCAAAATTTGGGGCCATAAATGCAATCAATCTACCATAAAATAATACATAAACATAAACAAAACAAATATTGTTTGAAAAAATGTAATAAAAAGAGCAATCCACACAAAGCAATCATCCTATATTGTAATCCTAGCCATATGACACTTTCAGTCTCTTAAACTCTCTGAGGCTAATTCTTCATCTCCGAAAGGGGAATAACATTGTGTGCTTGTCTCTTCCCAGGGTTGTTATAGTACTGCAAGGATGTAACAGGTATGACTATTCTGCCATTCTATGAAAACTTCTGTGTACATATTAGGAATTAGTAACTGATAATACTTCAGAATTCTTCTTCTTAAATATTTGCATTTTAAAAAACCATGAAATTTCTGGAGGCTCACACAGCCTGCTTCTGCTTCTTCACTCAGGTCTACACCCCAAGCATCATCATAAAGAGAACCAGAGAAACTGCATGTAGAAACGATCTTGGTTCTAGTTTCTGTCATTGGAGCATATAGCCAAGGAGCTGAGGCCATAGGCTGGATCCCACCACAAACCATTCCAGGGGTTCACCACACCTCCCTTTTCTAACCCAACTGAAGTCTTCCTCCTACCACCTCGCTTTGAAATAAACATTTATTAAGCATCTACTATGAGCTAGTCACTGTACTAGATGCTGAGAGATATCAGTGTGCAATAATGATGTGGTTCCTGGCCTCGTAGAGCTCGGAATTAAAGAGTGAAGACTCACCACAAACAAGAGAAGACAGTGAACTGATAGAAACCAGAGGTTGTGATGTACCAGGAAAGACACAGGTAGGTAGACTGCTGGGTTAAGTGAGGCAGGCGGAAGAATGTATTCCAGCTAGGCTGATCAGCAAAACACATCTCAAGGGAGGGACATCTAAGCTGAGACTTACATGGTGAGAAGCCCATGTGCAGACACAGAGAAAGAATATTCCAGACAAAAAACAGCAAGTTTGAATTCCCATGACCAGTGGGAGTCCAGGGGGGTACTGGAAACTATCATAAAGATTGAATGGGACACAGTGAATATGAGGCAAGTCGCATAAGAGACCATCCTGAGTAGACAGACAGGGCCAGATGATACTTGGCTTTGAAAGATGACAACTATGGGGTGACTGGGGCGCTCAGTCGGTTAAGCGACTGACTTCAGTTCAGGTCATGATTTCATAGTTAGTGACTTTGAGCCCCTCATCGGGCTCTGTGCTGACAGCTCAGAGCCTGGAGCCTGCTTCAGATTCTGTGTCTCCCTCTCTCTCTGCCCCTCCCCCACTCATGCTCTCTCTTTCTCTGTCTCTCAAAAATAAACATTAAACATTTTTTAAAAAGATGACAACCAAAGAGGCATATTAGAAATGATGTGATCATTTTTGCCTCCTCTCTTGCACTGAAGTATCCAGCAAAAACTTTTGCCATTTTCAAATTTCATATTCTGTCCCCCAAGCTGGCTTTATACCCTGACCTAGAAAATGCCCTTCACATCCAAAAGCCCAGCCCTGTGAGTATCTGGATTGTCCTACTCAAATTATTCCCAAAATCCTGAACCTGCCCCCACTTCTAGACTCACCCCACCCTCCCCATTCAAGTTAACATGGAACTTTCCAAGGCATATGGTTACCGATTTCCGCCAGGGGTGACAACCACGGGTAGCCTGGCCCCATTGTTAGATATCATACAATTTTTACAGCTGACTTCTTGTTTTTGCTTTCTTTTCAATTATTATTTTGAAACACACATGACATACTTTGGATCCACAAGTGGCTCAGGAAATTCTAAATTAAAATCCATACAGGGCTGCAGCTGGTGCAGCCAAGCCTCCAGGACCTGGGGTCCATGCTACACACACAGATTTTGGTGTCCCTCCAAACACACTGCATGGTCCAAGCACCACTCCCCATCATCGCATTCCTGAAAAAATGGAATATGCCGACAGACACACAAGCAACATCCTTCCACAAAAGCAAAATGTGAAACTAATGCCACAAGTGAACATCACCATTGTCCCCCTCGCTGCTCTTTGAGTCCCTCTCTGAAAATGTCTGTAGAGTGAGAATTACAGTATTGGTTATCTTTCCAAACCTGGGTACATTACTGCTTAAGTACAGAGAATACAATGGACCCTGGAGAGATTGGGGGCCCTGAGGACACCAGCAGAACAGAGGTCAGTATCATAATCTTCATCTTGAGCACAGAATGATGTCTATGTGTGATGAGCTTCAAAATCAAATTAGCACTCCTTCTTAGTAACTCCCAAGGGGCTGTAATTTATTTTTCCCTGCCTTGGTTTCCTCCTCTGTAAATTGAGAACATATTGGAATTTATCTGATGGAATTGTTACAAGCATTAAATGAGTTGATGCATAAAATACCTATTACAGTAGCTGACACACTGTAAAATGTAATAAATGTTAACTATTACTATCACTAATTGATCCAACAAATAAAAACTGGCAGAAAACCTGGAGTCACTGTCAGGTAATAGCAAAGGTAGCCTCAGGGCTGTGGATGCTAAAAGCAGGTCTCAACATATTCCCCAAATGCACACAGAAACCCAGAGTTAAGCTTTCAAATGCTCTTCAAAGGTAGGCTTCAAATATAGATAAGAGCATGGGGCGCCTGGGTGGCTCAGTTGGTTGGGCAGCTGAATTCGGCTCAGGTCATCATCTCACTGTTTGTGGGTTCAAGCTCCACGTCGGACTCTGTGCTGACAGCCAGCTTGGAGCCTGCTTCAGATTCTATGTCTCCCTCTCTCTGAGCCTCCCCTGCTCATGCTGTCTCTCTCTCTCAGAAATAAATAAAATGTTAAAAAAAATTAAAAAAAAAACAAATACAGATAAAGGCAAATGGGGATGGAAAAGAACTGCATGGAGAAGGGAAAGCAGGTTGTGAAAATAAAGTTGTGAAATCTTCATCTTTGCTTTAGATTTGCCCCTTGCAGGGAAGGGCGGGGGGGGGGGGGGGAGCTTGTAGCACTAAGTGGAAAGGATTCAGCTGGGTGTGAATGTGAAGAAGTGAAGAAGTTACCATAGGTCTCAACGGAGCCAGAGATGGAAAAGAGAGTGGATGAGGCTTGATAAGGTAAAGGACAGACACAGGGCCAAGTCCAAGGTCAGCGAAGTGGAGGAGAAGTGATGATTATTCATATAATAAACCGGCAGAGATTAACTAGTTTGGCCTCTCAACTCAAACACTATTCCTCTTGAGCCTACTGAGAGTCTCTCTTGTATAAACAGAGGGCCCAGATGAGATAAGCTGATATAATGTCCTCCTGCTGGGTTGAGGGCTTTGGCTCACTCAACCCAACATCTGGCCTCGAGACTGCAGAGCTGCCTGTGGACCACTAGCTGGATCGTGGCCTGAACCCAACAGCAATTCAGGTCATGGCAGAACATGGGGATCTGGCTAGACTTCATGTAGCTTGGCCTCATTTTAAAATAACTCTGGGACTTCACAGAGATCCGCATCTTGATTTTAAACAAATACTCGTCAAATACCCCAGATTCCACACTGGATTTTTAAATGTGGAAGGCCTGTAATCTGAGGCCTTAACACTCAGAATTGATGTTTCTGAAATGAAGGCGATGCTTCCCATTCAGTTCTTAGAGTTTCATTCATAGCATGCAAAGCAACAAAGGGAAAACTCAGTATTATCAAAAGGGCCAATCAGGGAGCTATACTTAAACTCCTCAGGGCATAACTGTTTTATCAAGATGTATTGTATATGGACATGCCCAGTCAGCAGCAGCAGTGAGCGCTATTAGCTCATTGCTGACAAAATCAAATTCTAGGGAAGCCAAACAGAACAAAGTAAACAGAAGCCACCAACATATAAAACAATGTCCTTATTAGTTCTTACAAAGAGCTTTTTGAAAGCACAGATTTAAAGCTAGAACATATTTTTCTTATTAATTCTAAAGCACTTGTGATCTTCAAAGCTACAAAAGGGCATCGGAACCTGGAAGTTGAAAATGGACCCAGTAGGAGACTTTAATTTATAAATGTATGAATAAATTAAACAGTTCAAGTGGTTGGTTTGAATATGTATCTGTGTCTGTATCTCCACTTTGACCCCATTAGGGAACTGAAGCTGCAAGTTCCTGGCATGTGCATATGTAAAAGAGACGCATAGCTGTAGTAGGTTGTGTTATTGTGTTCATGGACTTTGCTTGCGTGTTACGGTGCTCCTCTGTAACAGATGGTTCTTAAATATTACTTCCCAGTTTTCACTCTGAAATAGAAATGTTACTTTAGTCAAAAGTTATGAGTGGCTGAGATACACTGAGAGCAAAAAAGTCAAACAAATATGTGTATAAAGATGTGTGTGTTTGTGTTTGTGTGTGTGTGTGTGTATGCAAAATCGTGGGATGTGTTTTTGTTTATCAGTGAAAAAAGAAAGTATCTCCGTCTTACAGTAAACTACCTGGCTAGGCTAGAAAGTGGGGAAAAGAAAAAGATCAACAAAAGCCAAAACCTGAATGGGAACAGGATGTAGAGGGTTCGATGAAAAGAGAATTCTACTTGCCTTAGTTTTTGAACCTGCACATTTAAGGCTGAAAAGAAGAAATCTGTTAAATGTTGACAGAGTTTGCTCTAATTTCATTACCAAAAATTCTGGGGCATTCATTATTTTCAAATATTACATTAATGCAAAATTAAATTGTGGTTTTGTTTCCACTAAAGTGATAAATTGGCCTTGGAGTATTCAGTGTGCTCTTAACAACAGGTAGTTCTTTATCCTCTATGTCATTTGTTCAGAGAGTAGAGGTCTTGCTTCTCCCAGGATACTTTTTGTGGTGTATCTTTGACTTTGTATGTCCTTGATTAAAAGAAAAAGAAGAACAGGGGCACCTGGATGCCTCAGTCAGTTGGGCATCGACTCTTGATTTCAGCCCTCACAGTTTCTGAGTTTGAGCCCCACATCAGACTCTGTGCTGATGTGTGAAGCTAGTTGAGATTCTTTTTCTCCCTCTCTCTACCCCTCCCCTGCTCGCACAAATGCACAGTCTCTCTCTCTCTCTCTCTCTCTCTCTCTCTCTCTCACTCTCTCTCAATATAAATAAAAACATTTAAAAAATTTTTTAAATAAGAACAGAGAACTGAAAGGGTGGAAGTTCTTTATATTATTCTTGACACATTTATTTCTGAATGTTGGATTACAGTTCCAGTAAACAGGTAATGAGGCAAAGCCCTTTACTGTTGTTCAGTACTTAGGCTTTGGCTTGAATAAGTACCTGCTCTTCTTTGATAGCTCTTTTTAATTGTCTTTTCAACCTACAATCCTAAATTCAGAAAACAAAAGATATTTCCAAAGTATTTTTAAGAGTCAATCGTCTTTGGCATTTACTATATCACAGGATGCCAACAACCCATTTTTTCACCTTGACCCCAATGTCATATAATCCTCTGGTGGAAAGACAGTTATTTGTATACAATTTATTAAAAATCTGTCCTTTTCTGGAAAACCAGGGTGGTTCAGTCGGTTAAGCATTCAACTATGGCTCAGGTCATGATCTCATGGTTTGTGGGTTTGAGCCCCGCATTGGGCTTTGTGCTGACAGCTCGGAGCCTGAAGCCTGCTTCCGATTCTGTGTCTCCCTCTTTTGCTCTCTGTCTCTGTCTCTCCATCTCTCTCTCTCAAAAAGAAATAAAAATCTTTAAAAATCTGTCTTTTTCTTTCACAAAAATATAATTGAACACATTAATTGATTACTAAGCTTGGGCCACACCTGGAGTGTCATATCTGAGTTAAATCTCATTTCATCTGGTATGACAAGCCCTCCTCAAGCAACAAAGGTTGGGCTTCACATGCAGAATTAGTATGTACAAAACCATCCTTGGAAACTGGTATGTATCTATTCTGGGGCTTCCAGACTTACAGGCAGTAAGGAGGATCACTTCCTGCCATCTTGAAACTTTAGCAATTTGGGAGGATCTCGAGAAGATTTCAGATGCAGTTGTAGGCACTATGGGTGAGGCCTGTGAGATGAAGTTCTTAATTCTGTTTCTCTAGCTTTGGAATAAATATGCCTGTAAGAAAGATGAAAACAAACCCTGGGGGTGGTGATCCTTAGAATAACAGAAGTTACTGAGATGCCATCCCAATTTTTTTTTTATAAACTCTCCAGACCAAAGCTGCTTGTTTCTCTGGTTTCTATAGCTGCCTAGCGTCTCATGGCTGTGTATTTGCTGGTCATACAAGAATAATCGTTTGTGTTGTGTACACCGGTCCTCTGCAAATGAACCAGGCAGAGGACACAAACCACAATGAGACCAGTCTTTTCTTGTGATCAAAAATAATCTTAGGAGACTGTTTAAGACCACACAGAGGACTATTAATAAAACTTGGAAGAAAAGAAAGAAGATTACTGGGTAATCTTTGTTATCATGCGGGAAGTTGTCTAACAAGCCCACCCAAGGTTCATCTGACTCTCCAGGCTCAGGGATGTAACTCTATTTGACTTACTATTTACCACAGATGAGGACCTAGGCATTTTACAACTCTATAAAGATAGATGTTAATTTGTAGAGAAGTTACAAGCTATAAATGCTTTTTGTCCAGTAGATAAGATAACCCAAAGGTTATAGTTTTATTGGCCCACGGAGGAAATGAACTAGTTATGTATCTAAATTAGTAATGTTATTGCAGTTTCTTCTCAATGGAAGTGTTCTTTTTGTTTTCCCTTCACTGGCTGCATACAGGTTAGTTTTTTATGTCATGTCATGACATCAGCTTTGTCTTTTCCTGATCCCCTCATTACTGTGGCAATTTAAACCTAGCACTTGGTCGCAAGAATTTTCATCAGAACTGTGCTTTTTTTTATTAGCTGAAAATTATATTTTTGATACGAACCAGGAAACACAGTTGAGTCACAACCAAAATAAATTTAAAATAATTTACTTGCAAAGATGTATCATCACCACAGTCATCAATCTCTTAAGCTCTATCCCTCTAAAATTCCCCCTCAAACCTCCTCTCCCAACCCAAGCCCACGTGCTTCAGATTCTCCTCCCCTTTCATGGTCCTTTTGCTTCTCCATTATAAATGCCTCCAAAAACTAGTCTAATAAGACTAAGCCCTACTCAGAGGACACAGGAGAGTCACTGAGCTTGCCACACAGGTCCTTATGCTTTTGGTTTAGGGAGGGGAACATCTAGGGGACATGCACACCATTTCAATTTTGGTTCCACCACAGAGTTAAAAAAAAAAAAAAAAAACAACTTTATGGACTTAAAGGCTGGAAAGTCAGGTGTACGTAGAAAGTGATTAAGAGGGAAATTCTGCATTCTTTGGCTCAGTTGTGTGGTGTCACAGAAGACAGGTGCTGTTGGCCCGGGAAGAGTGTCCTCTGCCCTGGCATCAGGGGGTTTGCATGGCTTCTATTTCTTTGCTGAAGGTTCATCAGATGAGCCATGAAGAGAAAGAAAGAAGCACTCATGTTATAAGCCACAGAGTCCAGTCAACAGGTGAAAAACTGAGGCTCGCGCAGGCAATATTTTTAAACAGATAAGATAAAAGTTGCACCCCTCCCTTGGTAAAAGGCACCATTTTGCCCATTTTTTTTTTCAGACAGAAATGCTCAGTCTTTTCAAGTAAACTTCCTTGTGTACATGCCAACTTCAGCTAGTTTCATGAAGGCAACTCAGAGCAGACTCTTTGTATTCTTGGCCAGTAGAATAGTTAAGTGCATTGAAGAAAAGGAAACAATGAACTAATAATGGTCCTGAACTAATAATAATAGCCTGGCACCAGATCTTATTAGAAGTGCTTTGCATATATTAAGTAATCTACACAATAACTCCGTGATGTACATACAACTATTACCCCCCTTTTAGAGATGACATAGTTCCTTAACAGATGTCACAGAGATAGGAAGTGACACAGCAGGGATTTAAACATAAGCAATTTGGCTCTTTACCCTTGCACTGTCTCATAAATACTCTCCTTCCTCACTGACTACCCTGTACCAAGGAAAAGACTCTTGGATGCTGTGAATAATATAATGGTCCTAATCTTAATATGTTCCTCATTATACAGGCATTCCTCAACCTACCTGATCTGTCTATTTAATAAATCACTATGAAATTAAAATTATACATAAGCCAAAATTCACAAATGAGAGTTTAACAATTCCTCCATTCCACTTGGGTTTTCATTCTTAGAAAGGTAGGTGGGGTGAGCAGGTGGATGAAGATAGAGGAGTAAGCTGTGAAAATGTGTAAAACAGGAGCCATGAAAAGGAAACAGATCGATGCTAAGGAAATGCAAAGTGGAGGTGTAAAAGAAGGCTCTAAAGTTAACCAAGAGGGATTTGTTTTTGTGACAGGTTTAAAAAGAGGTGAAGAGAAAAACAGACACTCTTGAATGGTCTGGATTGAATGAAAAGTGATGTAACCTTTGTGGACCACAATTGGCAGTATCACTAACATTTTCAAATATCTTTACCCTTTGACCTAGCAATTCCATTTCTAGAAACTGAGTTACAAAATAGCTGCACATGTGATTAGCTTGCTCATCTGACCGAAGAGTGATAAGACAAACAGGTGGCACGGCTGTCTGAGAAGAATCAAGTAATTACATTGGCTTCATAGCACTAGTAACTTCTAAGAGTCTGAAGGGGGTTCCCCATGCAAAGCAACATCTAAAATTCCTTCACACCAAATATCTTACCCATAGAACAAATGCTCCTCAACTCCTAGACACTGGCTTTGGTCATCTTTATTCACGGGAACTTAAATTAACTTATGAGTAACAGGCAGCAATTTTACTAGTTCTCTTAAAAGCAAAGAAGTTACTATGCGAGATGGATGTAGTTTTTTAAGTCTTTTGACCAAAACCCAATAAAAATTTAAAAACCTGCTAAACAATTATTGAAGGATAGAAGCTAAAGAGAAATATTTGGGGAGTGGGGGAGGAAAAGAAAAGTCAAACCATTCATTTATATCTAATTTAAATTTTAAAATGCTACCTTTTGGTGTATTTATCTTACAAAAAAAAAAAAAAACACAAAACATTTGTATAATGTTATCCATCTGTGTCCACAACCTCCACTCCAAAATTTTTATTAAAATTGTTTGCCAAACATTCCACAAGAAAATACACTGCTTGTAAAAACATCCAAACAAATATCCACATTAGAAGTTATCCAGAGACTTCTAAAATTGTGAGCAACTCTTATCCAGTTGGATAGTGGGAATAAAATAAATTCTTCAGTGAGAATGAAAGAGATTTCTGGCCTCAACATATCAAGCTTCTTAAATAGGCTCTTAATGTTCCCCTCACCCTCCAAAATATGATTGCCAATTCCAGAAAGTAGCTTTATGTTCCAATTCCAGCCTAAGTATTTTTTCCAGATCCAGGAGTAGGCATTCCCAGTTCTTTCACCCTTCTTGTCATAAATGGGTCATGGAGATTCAGACTTTGACAGCAACCATGGACAAAAAGATGCTCAGCAGAATTCTCAGTGATCTAAGGAAAACCAGAACCAAGGATATGATCTGTGTTTCCATCACTAGGCACTTGATGGCTCAAGGAAATGTCTCATGAGTCAGACTGAGGGCAGCTGAGGTGAGCAGAAACAATACCAGCTCGACTTAGAAAAGAGTGCTAAATTGCCCATTGAAGGAAAAATGCATGTTCCCTGTTATATGTGTTATTCCATGTGCAGTCTGGCATCCTAGTCCTAGAATCTCAGGTGACAAACAGTGAATGGAAAGCAAACGGAACCCCCATACACTGAATTGGTACAAGCATTTTATAAAGCTGCCAATATCAACTGAAGTTGAACATGTGCATGCTGTATGACCCAGAAATCCCACTCTGGGTATCCCAAACACACACACACACACACACACACACACACACACACACACACATACACACAAACCCTTAATGTGCACAATACCATTCACTCGATGGACTTCTCTACAGCAAAAAATAATCTCTAACCACAGGCAATATTATGGCTGAATCTCACCAATACAATGTTGAGGGAGAAAAACCAGGTTCAAAAGACTGTATACTGAGTTATTGAATTTTATGAAGTACCAAAAAAGCAAAAGCAATCTATTCTGATAGAAGTCAGGGTAGAACAAAGGCACGGGAAGGCGTCTAGAGGGTTGGTCATGTTCTGTTCTTGATCTGGGTGTTAGTTACATGGGTGTGTTCAATTTTTGAAAACTACAAGCTGTGCGCCTTTATTTGATACCTTTTTTAAGTTGAATGGATGAAAGAGTTAAAGAAAAACCATATCCAATTGATTGGAATAGTGTTCAGATCAGAAAGCAGGATAGAACATGACAGGGATCTTTGCCTTTTCTTTTCTAGACAATTCCAACATGGCTGCAGCTAAAGATTCCATGACCTCCCAGTGTGGAAGCGGTTCCTTTTCCCTAAACCTGGATTTCTATGTGCACAAATGTTAGGTGTTGGTAATTTAAAGGCTTCAAGACTGGTAGTGAAAGAGAAGTGGCCAGGACAGAAGATGTTGCTGAGATAGCAAAGCAAACACTCAACCCGACCATTCGTGTCAATGCCAAAGTAAATATTTTAATTCCGCATCCTGAGTTGGATTTATCTCAGCTTTATTGGGTCTATTCCAAGGCCTCCCCCTTCACCACCTGCGTTTTCCTTTGTTTATTTTCAAGCAGAAATCTTTGAGAGGGAAACTCAGCTGCTCAGCCAGCCATCTCACTAAAGTAGACGGCCCTTGTTGCAATAGTCCTCGGAGCCTCCAAAGGCCCAGGCCCGGTTCTGTGGTGCCTGCTCGCAGCGATCTGAAGCTGAGATTTCTCTACACAGACAAGCAGCAGGATCAGTACCTGCAGGCTTCTTTTTATTCTGATGGTAGTGTGACAAGATTTCCCCTCATCCCGGCTTCAATAAAACTTTCCCTTAGAACTTGAGATTAAAGCATTCCTTTGGTCATAGTATTTCCCGTGCAAGAGTATAAAAGTGTGGTCTGACCAATGCTGCAACCACATTTCCATCAGACTTAGAAGATATGCATTTAGGGGCGCCTGGGTGGCTTAGTCGGTTAGGCGTCCGACTTTCGCTTAGGTCATGATCTCACAGTTTGTGGGTTCGAGCCCCGCGTCGGGCTCTGTGCTGACTGCCAGCTCAGAGCCTAGAGCCTGTTTTAGTCTGTGACTCCCTCTCTCTCTGACCCTCCCCTGCTCACGCTGTCTCTCTCTCTCTCTCTCCTAGAAATAAATAAAAATTTAAAAAAAAGAAGATATGCTTTTATATCTGAATCTAATGAAATGTTCTTATCACCAAAGCAGCAATATGGTCCATCACAAATATTTGCTATTAGAATATAGCAAAGCAGGGGGCCCCTGGGTGGCTCAGTCAGTTAAGCGTCTGACTCTTGATTTCAGCTCAGGTCATGATCTCATGGTTCATAAAATTGAACCCTGCATCAGGCTCTGTGCTGGGTATCAACCCTGCTTGAGACATCTCTCTCCCCCCACCCCCGTTTGTGCTCTCTCTCTAATAAAAAAAAAGAATATAGCAGAGCAGGATATAGATCATTACACTGGACAAATAGTAAAGCTACTGCTACTGCCACTACTAAGCCTATATAGTGCATTTGTGTGCTGAGTAACAACGATGCTGGTTAGCAGTTACACTATTCTTAGACTTTTCCAAGTGTTTTACATATATTGACAAATTTTAATGCTCGGAAATGCTGGAGGAGGTAGAAATTTCTGCTATCCCCATTTTGCAGATAAAGAATGAGCGAGGCCCAGAGATTAAGTAATCTGTGCAAAGCCACAGAGTAGGGTAGGTGTGGAGCTGGGTTTGAGTGTAAGCAGCCTTGCTGCCTCCCCTTAGAAGGCTGAATCTTCCTGTGTTTTTTCTTAGACCAAATATCAAACTAAGCTTGATTCCTTTAGTGCATTTTTCCTCTGCAGATATGAGGACTAGCTAGGAGTACAGAAAGAGTGTCGAGTATAGATGGAGAACTACTCTACAGACAAGCCAGGAGTGATTTAGAAGCATGTGAGTCAGAGGCAGGCAACTGAGGAATCACTGAAGTCAGAACGATAGTCCAGACAGTGACCACCAAAGTCTGACTGAACGGGAAGAGCAAACTGGTCTAGACCCAGGGCAGGACAGGGTTGTGAGCAGAGGGGGAGTTCCCAACAGGCAGCTACAGGAGCAAGAAGGGAAGGCGAGCAGAGCATGGAAGCCAGAGAGAAGCCAGAGAGAAGCCAGGGAGAAGCCAGGAAGAGCATAATCATAATCCCAGTTCGTATATAGGCTTTGGAAGGTAAACTCCATTCATCCTTATATTCGCTGTCTATAAATTACTCTCTTAGTCTCCCTTTTGTAAAAAAGGAAAAACACAATAAAAGACACAATCCAATCTCTTTCTAGTTGCTAACATTTTATCTGTGCTTTTACTCCAATGTTCTCACTAAGATCTTATTAGTCTTCCTTTCACTTGAACTTCCTGTCCACCTGTTCCTGCCTCTCTGCCTCCAAAGTGCATAGAGCTGTCCTACTTCTCAGCAACCTGGCATTGGCCTCGTCATCTGACATATCTCTCTCTTTCCCTAACAGGATAGGAGAGACAAGAGTGCTAATCTTAATTTTTTAAAAGGTTTTATTTATTTCTGAGAGAGAGAGAGATAGCGTGAGCAGGAGAGGATGAGAGAGGGGGGGAGACACAGAATCTGAAACAGGCTCTAGGCTCTGAGCTGGCTGTCAGCACAGAGCCCGACGGGGGGCTCAAACCCACAAACTGTGAGATCATCACCTGAGCCGAAGTCAGATGCTTAACCTACTGAGCCATCCAGGCACCCCAAGAGTGCTAATCTTAAATCAGAGCTGGATTCAAGTGCTGCCCACATCAATTACAACCTGGGTGACACTGGCCAAGTTGCTTATCGTCATTGCTCTTGAATTTTCTCCTCTAGAAACTGGGAGATAAAAACAGCACAGGGCAGAGCATGTGTGTACCCACAAATCCGGGACAAGGCAGACGTACTCAGAGCTCACCAAATGTTTCATGTGCCTTTCTACATTTCCCAGCCTCCCTTGCAGTCAGGTTGGGCTAATAGCCTGTGCACAGAGGGGACATGCATTTTCAGCTGCCATCAGAGCCAGTGTGCCACCTCCTTCCCTGTCTCTCCCTCCACAGCACTTTGGAGACCTCATGCTTCAGGTGGTAATGATGGAAGATGCAGGAAATCTGCCTGCCCCCTTACGATGTCATTTAAGAGAGAAGATACATTTACTGGGTAAGCTAGTACTTTGGTGGTGACTTGTGGCTGGGCTCAGTGTTATTCTCCTGACTGCCCCAGGGGCACGGCAAAAGGTGGTACTGGAGGGAGTCATGCACTTGACTCTGACTCTCTTCTCTGCTATAAACCAGTGTGACTGTGGGCAAGTGCATCACTTCTCTGGGCTTCAGTATTCTTTTCTAAATGGAGATTCTTAAAATACAGTTCTGGATATTTAACCCTTTTCAAAACATAAAGCCCTTGCTACAAAGCAATCTGATCTAGAGACCCAAAGTAGAAAATAAAAAAATGTAGGGGCGCCTGGGTGGCTCAGTCAGGTAAGCATCTGACTTCAGCTCAGGTCATGATCTTATGGTTTGTAGGTTTGAGCCCCGTGTCAGGCTCTGTGCTGACAGCTCAGAGCCTGGATCCTGCTTCAGATTCTGTATCTCCCTCTCTCTCTCTGCCCCTCTCCTGTTTGTGTTCTGTCTCTCTCTCTCTCTCAAAAATAAAGTTTTTAAAACTTTAAAAAATATAACAAGGAAATGGAAAAGGGTAAAGATGCTCTAAATTGACTGAGAGGGAAGAAGAGGGGAGCAGGGACCCCACATAGTTAACTGCTCCCCTTGATCCCTGAGAACTGAAGCCAACAGAATTCCCTTGATTTCTTTATGCTAAGTGATACTGGAAACAGACATATTTTCTTGTTCTTATTAAAACAATTCTGAGACCAAGCAAGAATATACTAGCAGCATGTTCTGGACATTCCTGTTTCTGGAACATAACTAAGGCTATGAATCTTCTACACAGCATAGTTATCAACTCTCAGCTTGCTTATGTGAGCTGATAAGAAGCTCACCTTGTTGAGCCCACCAATCCAAAGCTGGTACGTCATAAAATCTTCCTACTCCCAACCATTTCCTCCCTTACAAGACCTGCCTGAATATCACCCACCCGAGGCCTGAAAATGCTCTCAGTGCCCTGTCCTGACTTCCCCACCGGGGGACCCCACTGAGCCCTCCCTTACTGCAGCATGACTAACCAAGCCAGCTACGCCAGCAAGGTGTTTCTGGTCAGCTTTGAGGAGTGAACGATCGGCACCCCTGAAACAGACCTCAATATGATTTGGCAGAAATGCTAATTTTTAAAGGCCCCTGAGTTAAATGATCTTTAAAGTCCTACTAACTTTCACATTTTGCTTTCAGCTCCAAGTCTGATCCCCTCTGAGTGCTTTCTCCAGGCCCATCTGGCTCTCCCGACAGTTTCTCTCAATCTGATTATATAAGACCAAACATTAAGAGAAGGCATTTGGCACCAGAGCCCACCCTTCCTTCCCTGCCTTATCCTCTCATCCAGCCCAAAAGAGTGAGATTTTGCATTACCCAGAACACACCCCACTCCTATAATAGCAAACTCCAGAGCTCAAAACTCTGAAATATTTAAAGCTCTCGTGTGTATAGCTTGCCAAGCTAGAGGAGGGAGGATGGGGGGCTCAGATGACTCTACTGAGAGTAGATCACATGGACCAAAACACAGAATCAGGACTGGACACCTTTTAGAACTCCATGGGAGTTCTAAAATAGGCATGGGAGCTGCAACTGAGAATGACCTTGCTAGGCCAATGAGGAGGCTCCCACCGTGTGAAGTTTCAGTCACAGCTATAACTCAGCTTCAAGATGCCCTGGGAATGTCTCAAAGTTTACTCACTCCCAGGACCAGCGGTGGCAGCATCCCCTCTAAATGCAAATGCAAATTCTTGGGCTCCACTCAAGGCCTACTGAATCAGAAACTCAAGACAGGCACCCAGAAGTCTGTTTTAACAACAGGGGATTCTGGTGTGCACGCAACTTCAAGAACCACTGCTATCTTAGAAAACACATTCCGAACTCTTTCACTCAGAGCTGAGGAAACAAAATAGAGGCCTAGAGAGGCTGAGTCACTTGGTCCAGATCACATAGCTTATTAGTGCCAGGGCCAGGCCAATAAGCCAGGTCTTCTGTGTCCTGATCTAGGTCACCTTCCACTACTCAGCTGAAGCAATAACACCAGGCAGACACGGTGTACACAATAGTCACCAAAAGAGTCTATAAGCAAGGGGCTTAAGACAGCAATCTGGTCAGAAGGAGTGTCCGGGGGAATAATGTGGGCACTCCTTCGTGACCACCAGAAGCCATCAATTTGTCTTCAGTACCATACTAAAAAATCATCTTTACACTTTTTTGGCACTCTCCACTTTGCACTCTGAAGCCACATGAATTCATCCTTCAAAAGAGTTCAGAAATCTGCTTATCCAAATGGTACTTCCTTGACTTGATCCTCACCAGCTGCTCTTTGGCTCCTCCTGGTTCCAGGGGAAGGTCCTGGCTCTAACCCAGTCAGCTGGCCACCCCCCCGCAGAGACTCCCACAGAGATGCCTCTCTTCTCTCACCTCCCCTGGAGGGGCGAGTTTCTGCCTGAGGAACAGGGCTATGAAATGAGGAAGCAAGACAGATTTGGGCTGGGGACCACGAATCAAGGTTTCCCTGGTCCTGTAAATCGGGTCAAGGTCAGGTCCAGCCTGGAGGTCTGGCCTGGGAAGACAGGGACGCATACATGTCCCCACATTGCCAAATGATTTAGCGGTTAATCCAAGAGCAGCTATTCAGGCTTGTGCTTCTGTTCTTTCTCCTTGGAGGCATTTCACAGTCTTGCATCCATTCTCCAGAGGAGCAGCTTCCTGACTATAAGCATCTCTGCTTTGACGAGAACACAAACCCAAAGCAAATCAAACATTTGCTTTACAGATCATCCTGGGGTCTGTTTCCTGGGCGTTTCCACTTTCCAGATATTCCAAGGACTTGGATCATCAGAGATACTGCAGTGATAGTTCAGGGTTTATTACAGGGGCTCTTGGCTTTCTCCAGGCTCCTTCCCTTATTATCCCTCTGGCCACAGGAAACTTTTCTCAACTCTTCAAACAAGACAAGCTGTCTATGCTCAAGGCCTTCATGCATTCTGTTCCCAGAACACACGTTTTCCTGGACCCCTTCTCCACCTACAGGCCACCACATCATTCCCTGGTCCCCTGTTGCTTTGTGCTGCTAATTCCATTTCCGGTATGTACTGGTTTGCATTTAATTTGGTTTATTTTTCACATTTATCTGTTTCTTTATCAGTCTTCCTATGAAACAGCAGGCTCCCTGCGGGCCTGCTGCCTGTTCTGAGCACACTCTAGCCTCTGCATCCAGGATGCAGGCACTCAATCAATACACATCTGTGGACTGAGTGAAAGCTCTGAGATTGCAGCCCTGTATTTTCTAAAGAACAATACATTTAACAAAAATTGGCCCAAACACCTGGCGTGTCTGGGAAATGCTCAGGTGGCAGCTAAGTGAGACTTGGACACCCTGGCCCTTCTCAGGGCAGCCCTGAGCCCCCTCCTCCTCCCCCGAAGGAGGCCCCATCTCTCTGTATGCTGCTGGACTCCCTGGACTGGAGGAAGTTGCTGCACTTGGGATGTTTACTGAAATAATACATTTCAGCTGAAAAGCCACAGGCTAAAGAGAAGGAAGGGGGGAGGAGCAGAGGCCAGGGAAAAGGAGCCCATGAGGAGAGCCTGGGACCAGGGCCAGCTTTCCCGGGAACTGCCAGCCGCAGGGTGAGGCACTCGCACTCCGGGCCTCTGTGGCACAATCAGCCACAGGCTGTGAGGTAAGCAGAGTGGGCTCCCAGTGCCCACAATCTCCAGCTCTTCCCCAGTCCCTCCACAGAGCCGTGACCATTAGACTCGCAAGCCCTCGCCTGGTGGCCCTCACATCCCCTCAGTGCAGACTCTGATCGCCAGCACCTGGTGGGATCAGCCGTCCCTGGATCCTCTCTGCCCAAGCCATTTGCTCTTTAAACCTTACTTCTTCTTGCTGAGGGTAGAGCAGCGCCCACGCTAGCTGGGGTTCAGACCATCACAGGCTCTTTCACAAACCCCAGGCTGGCAAAGGTCACCTAACCTGTGGAGAGCTCAGACAGCGTGGAGTAGAGGAAAGGCCAATTAGAACAGAGATCAAGAGAAAGCATTTCTAGAATCAGACGACTATCCAGGAATGTCAGGTATGCCTGAATGACCTCTCAGTTGTGATGATCTCATTCATAAAGTATCCCATTACAAAGTAACATGTATCACATGTATGTGTGTGCCGTTGCATATACATGGGCATGCACGTGTGCGTACATATCTGTATATATGCACATGTGTATGGGTGCACAGGAAAACTGATGCACATGAAATAGGACATGTGAATATTAGCCCTGGGTGTTGAAGAGTATACTGATACTTTATATTCTTATACTCATATGAAGTTTCCAAATGTTGTATTAAGCAGACATTACTCACACAATCAGAAAAAGTTTAAGAGGAAAATGATTTCCAGCCCACCAAGTGCATGGGTAGATATGAGATCCAATGGGATCATGCTCTGAAATACTCTGAAGAGTCAGAGGCACTGCCCAATGAACATCCGGGATTGTGGCAACTAGCAGGCCAGGCAGATGCCACTTGTTAGCCAGTGGCAGGATCTCCCCAATTTCCTTCTGAATGAAAGGAAGCAATCTTGGCAGTTGTGAGATCCTTAACACCTAGTTTCAGAACTAGAACAAGAAGCTTCTCTCTCTCTCTCTCCCTCTGTGTGTGTGTGTGTGTGTGTGTGTGTGTGTGTGTGTGTTATAAATCACTGGTACAGAATGTGTAGATTTTCAAATAGCACTTATTAAATCCTCAACATTTTAAAAATGCATAATTAAGGGGACGTCTATAGGCAAATGTTCAACTCTAAACTCTAAGGAAAAGTCAGAGAGTAGAAGGTTCCTTTCCTGCATGCTGGTGCTCTTAACAATGTCCTTTACCACCTACCTATACAGGGTTAGGAAAAAACTCTTCCAGTGCAGGATCTGTATGAATCCTTCTAGGTGAAATGGGATTATACACAGTTTATACCAATAGTTGCAAAAACAGCATATTGGTGACATTGTATCAAGAGTTCATAAGGCCACAAGATGGCGATATTATGTTAGTAAAGTTTTTTAGATGTAAGGGTGTGTGTGTGTGTGTGTGTGTGTGTGTGTGTGTGTGTGTGTGTATCAATGTCTGTCTGGTAAGAGTTAATCTTTTTTGGAAGGGGTGGGTGGACAGAAAAGTGGGAGGTAGGAATGACCACAGAACCTGTCTTTTCCTCCATCTCCTTCCCTATGTCTCCTGCTCATGTACTTGCTTCTATACATGGTTAAAATACAGTTTAAATGCACATTTTAACTTTTTGTATAAAATTGATTCATTATCTTAATCTCTAAGGGGATGGATTAAAAATATATAATTTTATTATTTTTCACTAAAAGGAATATACTACATTCCAGAGGCCAATTCACACCACTGATCTACAGGAAGCAAGTGTCAAAGGACAGAAAGGTCTCTCTCCCACCTACTTACACAGCGGGGTTTGTTTCACTGGGAGCCTCCACTTCATACAGTGTTTTCCACATTGGTACAATATCGTTAACTCCATTGATGTGTTTTAACAAATCCCTAACTGTAGCCATGAAACACAGGCAATTCTTTGCACCGTCCTTTAACTTTACTCATTTAGGATAAGCTACTTATTTTCCTGAAGCTCTAGCAATAGAGGCCCTCTGCCCTAGCACAGACTGTGGAAGGGCGGAGAATAACAGCAAGCAGCTCAGGAGTCAGGCAGATCTGGATCAAATCCCGGCTCTGGCTCTACATTTCCTACTTGGAAGATCTCTGACCTACCTTGGTTTTCTCACTTGTAAACAGGGATATTAAAAATGGCCTCCGTGTTATTGTGACGATGAGATACACGATATTTACGAGACATTTCATTCACTATCACACATACAATGGCAATTTATTTTTTTCATCAGTTATGAATTATAAATTCGCTTCCCCTCTGCTTGTTATCTTCCTTTCCTCTACTGTACAGTGTGTCTTGAAACAACAGGAACTCCTGCTGCCTGGTCATGCAATCCTGACCTTCACCCAGATACGCTGACGGATCCAGAATTGAGGCTGGCTAGACAGGCAGCACCAGTGATTGGAATAAGATGATCTGTCCCAGCAGAAGCTGTCCAGTGGAAAGAAGCCAGAAGTCTGCAGATGGCTTGTGATTCTGACCAAGAAATGTGAAGACTATTCTGATTTAGGAGCAAGACTATGAATTATTCCAAATACACAAGATTTATAGGTTACATAAGAGTTTAAAACTACTCATCCTCATTGTCAATATCAGACAGTGTTCTTCCATAGAGAGGTCAAAAGGCAAGGTCGTATGTTTCAACTCGGACCCACGCTGGTAGTGGCCACAGCAGCAGCTGGAATGAGAAGTGCCCTGGGGCTGGCTCCAGGCAGAGCCTGATCGGGCGCTGTGACTGGCTGGCGGTGTCTGCCCTGACATCAGGAGTCAGAAATAGCAACACACATCCTCACCATCTCCCTTCTCATTCAAAATCCCATTATGAATCATGAAGGAAGTACCCGAAAAATAAATAGGTGAATATTGATCAGATACCATGATGGGAAAGACCTTTGTAAGCATAAAAGAAATAAAAGAAATTGCAAAGAAAACCAAACACCGCAACAAAAAAGTAAAGTATAGGAGCATCAAAAAATATTAAAAATAAAAACATTTTTTCTTAACTATGACAAAGGCATTACAAATTTATTTATGATTTTTATGAATTATTGAGAAAAATACTAATCATCCAATCGAAAAATGACAAGTGGCATTTCACAGAGAGATGTCTTCATAAGGAGGAATTTTAATTGACTCAAAAGCTTAGGTTACCAATGCGCATATTCACATTCAAAGAAATAATAGAAGAACGCATAAGATAACATTATGCCCATATAATCAGAGAAGACAGTAATATACTCAGTGCTGGTAAGAATATAAGTGGAAACTTTTATATGTTGCTTTTAGAAATATAAATTGCCTTTTAGAAAATACTTGGAAATGCTTCTAGTAATTCATTTATAGGAATCTAATCTAATATTTTTGTTTTGTTTTTAATTTTAAATGTTTTTATTTATTTCTGAGAGAGAGACAGTGTGAGCAGGGGAGGGTCAGAGAGAGAGGGAGACACAGAATCTGAAACAGGCTCCAGGCTCTGAGCTAGCTGTCAGCACAGAGTCCGACACGGGGCTTGAACCCACAAACCATGAGATCATGACCTGAGCCAAAGTCGGATGCTTAACCGACTGAGCCACCCAGGGGCCCCTTATCTGATATTTTTGAATGTGAGCAAAATTTGCAGCATAAGAATAATAATCGAACAGAGTTATAACAAAAAAAGTTTTAAAAATTGAAATGGCCAAATAAAATTTGATCTATGCAACAGAATGGTTCCAAGCAATCCTTAAAACTGTTTTGAAATAGTTTTTAATAACCTGAAAAAGATTTGTGACTACTATTACTAACATAACATGACTAACATAATGAAAGGATTTTGCCCTCCCAACTGTATGTTTCATTATATGTTACACTGTATTGTGCTTTTACAATATTAAATTATATCATCATGTCTTATATGTCATATCATAGGAAATAAATAAAATCCTCATAAATAGTGGCTATTTTGGTTGTATAATATGAGTAATTTTTATTTTCTTCATTTATATTTTTCTATATTTTCTGAGTAAAAATAATATATGTTCATTATTTCTTTTAATCAGGAAAAATCTTGAATCTAATTTGATTAAAACTGTCCATAAAGTTTTTTTTTTCAAGCAAACTAACTGTTGATAATAGTCCTGGAACATGGTGCTCCAGAAAGCAAGTTCTATACTCACACAGATCTTTGTCATTTTTAATAATGTGAGTGTGGGCAAGTCACTTTAGCTCCCTAAGCCTCGATTTTCTTGCCTGTGAAATGGGGATAATAATAGTACCTACTCATAAGACAGCTGTGAGTCCAGTAAGGGACATTCTCAAGGAGTCAGCATTACACCCAGCCCATAGGATGTACTTAATCCTGATTGCTAGCTGCTCCAAGGGGAACAGAGGAGTGTCAACCAGGGAAAGGTGCTACGACATCCCTGCTTCCTTACATTCCAAATAAATGTCGACATGATCATGCTTTGTGCAAGTCCAGGCAGCCTTGTGGTTGGCCAAAAGAACCCCTGTGGGCTGGGGTTTCCTAAGAGTCATCACCGATGCCATCTCCTAAGCCGTCATTCCACAATGCAGCCAAGGAGACTCAGTGAGACACAGCTGCCACCAGCCCCCACCGCAGAGGCCAGCACTTACTGAGCCCTTCATCCTCTCCGATTCATACAGAAATACAGCCAAGCAAGGACCACGTGCAGTTTCCTGATGAAGATAGTGAGGCTCAGAGAACTTCAGAAACTCGTCTGAGGTCATAGTGCTGCTCTGTGTCAAGATTCACACCAGCCTGGACTCACACACACACACACACACACACACACACACACACACACACACACTCAGTTCTTGGCGTCAGGATGCCTTTGGAGGATGGCTGAGCAGTTGGGGGGGCATGGCACCGAGCAGTGGCCAAGCCATCAGAGGGAGTGGTGAGGCCCTGGTGCCCTCCTTTCTGTCCTCCCCACCCCACACCCCAGTAACCAAGTCCCTCTGTCTCTCTAGTGAGTGGCCATCTGTCTCACTCCTGGTGCTCTGGAATGAAAGCTGCCCCCTTAGACAAAGTGGGACTTCTCAGGCTCTCCCTGAACTGCTCAGAGTGTTTCCGGGTCAGCAGGGACACCACAACCCTTTAGAGCCAGTCCTGAGGAAGGACAGAGGCACAAAGCCTGAGAGAGGACAGCAACGTGGGCAAGAAAACCGCAGCTGACCAGAAAGAACTTACAGCTTCCCTTGACCTCAACCAGCTTGAGACATCGTCACCATCTATTCATGAAAAACAATCACCAATTTTAAAAACTGTAACAACAGCAGCTAATGTGTATCACACGTTCAATTTAATGCACAATTTGTGTAGCTTTTTGTATTCCTTGCAACAACCCTATCCCCTGAGAGTCATTTTTATGAGCCCAGTTTCCAGATGGTGATTCACCAGTAAAGTATGTAGGCTCATGTTGAGGGTAGGTGAGGAAGTGGGGCGCTCACTGCTCTGAAGGATGGAAATCCCTAGGGGCCTGATAAGGCAGGCGAAGCAGACAGGGAGACACTGCTTTGGAAGAAAGGATCAGCCAGGGACGGGGTCAGGGCTGGAGAGCGGCGCTGGGCCTGGCTGGGGCTACCTTGACCCATGAGGGTTTGGAGCACTTGGCCCGCAATTTCTAGACCAGCATGTCTGATTTCCACGAGGACATACCTGCTAACAGGAATCGTGATGATTCCTGCTAAGATCTCAGGTCTCTGTTGGGTTCTCTTGACTTTTAACGGACCTGAGACCTAATAAAGAGTTTTTTAATAACAATAATAAATTTGAAATAACAACTGCTGGCATGCATTAAGCATTTAAAACACCATACATGTTTTAGCTCTTTTAATGCCCCCAACAAAACCCTTAATGGTGAAAAACCTGAGGCACAGAGAGGTTAAGTAATTTGCCCCGGTTCTTCTTTTTGCAACAGATAAATAAATGAACTAGTGATGAATGGCTGCACTCATAGTCTAGATCAGTGGCTCCCAAAGCTTTAGCCTGAATCAGAATTGTCTGGAGGGCCAGTTAAGACAGATACCGGGACTCACTCCCAGAGTTTCCGAGGATTTGAATTTCTCACCAGTTCCTGGGTGATGTTGATGCTGTTAGTCCAGGGACCACACTTTGAGAACCAATGGTCTAAATGAAAGAGTCAGTAATTATTATGAAGGACCACAACAGTACATGTTTTATGCTTTATGGATCAAAGGCAAAATCGAGGATATTAGTAAGTACTCATATAACCATTTTAAATATAGTCATTTAAAAACACAGAATCCATTCTTAGCTCCCAGGCCACAAAACAGACGGCAGGGGAATTTATTTGCCTTGTTGTCTAGACTCTAGACTAATTTCTGGTCTTGGTCCGTGCATTCCCCCCACCCCACACCTGTTTTCCTGTTTTGCATGAGTCCCCAGCTGCCTGATGGCTGAGTCAGAAAGGGACACTTCACCTTCAAGCTGCAGAGAGTCTGACCAATGTCCAGCACAGGCCACAGAGTGGCAGGAATTGTGATAACAATGCCCTGAAGGAACAAAACAAAAAACCTCCTCTGCAGCTGGCCCCCAACCTCTGACTCTCACGGGCATCCTGGTCACTACGGATTTGGAACGTCCCACGTGGATGTCTGGAAACTGGTCATTTGTTTGATTTTTCCAGGGCCTGATACCATTAAAAGTTCTCTATTTAGTGTTGTTTTCTTTGGGAGTAGAGGATTCTTATGGCTTTTTGAAAATAGTAAGGATGATAATAAAAACATCCAAATCAGTGTCATCTGCTATGCAGTTCTTGGGGCCCCTGAGTAGCTCAGTCCGTTAAGCATCAGACTTCAGCTCAGGTCATGATCTCGTTGTTCATGAGTTCAAGCCCCATGCTGGGCTCTGTGCTGACAGCTCAGAGCCTGGAGCCTGCTTCAGATTCTGTGTCTCCCTCTCTCTCTGCCCCTTCCCCATTCACGCTCTGTCCCTGTCTCTCAAAAATAAATAAATATTTTAAAAGGTGAGGGTTTCCCGTTAAAAAAAAAAGTATGAATTCTTTACATAGTTTGGAGAACTCCAAAGTGGAATATCCTGTATCAAGGTTATTCTGTATGTATCAGGAGTATCCATCAGAGGGTTTCAGGTTCTGAAATTTTGTGTTCAGAGGCTTTCCATTTTTCAAACATCTGCTTTTTCCCTAGTGATTAAAAGCAGGGAAGAAGCCACAAGACTCCTGCAAAGAACAACCTCTCCATCTGCCCCCAGGGTGGTCACAAAATGAGTGGTTTTCCAGCGATGACCCTGAGTGGCCGTTGCACAACTACGGGAGACCGAGTCATTCCAGCCACAGAACCCTTGACTCAGCGCCGGTCTCTGCGCCGGATCTGCTGGGAATAACAAGCTAACCATCACCGCTTTTCATGCCTGGAGACTTCTGCAAAATGGTTAAACGCTGCCTCGAAGGTCTCGGGCAGGGCCTACACAGGCCGGCGGCACCTTCGCCACAGCGGAGTCTGCAGGAAGGTGCGAACGCCCTTCCACAGTGACCGCACCCAGTCCTGCTCCGCCGCACAGAATTAGGAGCTGGCGCCACAACCAGCTGGCGACCTGCGCCACTCCACTGCCTGGAGGAAAAGATGAATATAGGGGAAAGGAAGGAAAACCAAAATAAGATAAAAACAGAGAGGGAGCCAAACCATAAGAGACTCAACTGTACAGAACAAGCTGAGGGTTGCAGGAGGGGAGGAGAGTGGGGGATGGGCGCTAAGAAGAGCGCTCCTTGGGGCTTAGTCGGTTAAGCGCGGACTTTCGACTTTCGCTTAGGTCATGATCTCACGGTTCGTGGGTTCGAGCCCCGCCCCGCGTCGGGCTCTGTGCTGACTGCCAGCTCAGAGCCTGGAGCCTGTTTCAGTCTGTGACTCCCTCTCTCTCTGACCCTCCCCTGCTCACGCTGTCTCTCTCTCTCTCCTAGAAATAAATTAAAATATTAAAAAATAATAATAATAAAACAAAATAAAAGGGCTTTAAGATCCTACTGTAAACCACTGGAACCTCTCCACATGGCCGAGGAGAGTCTGAAGTAGGAGCCACACCAGCTGGCTATATATCTGAGAAGATGCTATTCACAAATAGAGAAGACATTTGTCTGGCTGGGTGATCCGGAGGAACTCTCCTACCTTGTCACTTTCCTGGTTCCTATAATGGGTATTGTAATCACTGCTTCTCAANAAAAAAAAAAAAAAAGAAGGGCGCTTGTTGGTATGAGTGCTGGGTGTTCTATGAAAGGGATGAATCACTGCCTTCTCCTCCTGAAATCAATACTACATTATATGTTGACTGATTTTAATGTAAAATAAATAGAAATAAAATTTTAAAAAACGGAGATTGAGGGAACGACTGCAAAGGAGAGTGTATTAATCACTGCAGTCGAGCACCCACACTCGCTGCTGTTAGTCAGAAGCCCGCAGATCTCCTACCTGGTGTTTTGCGATCGATCACACATGGGCACCTGATGCTGGCAAGAGGAGAGCCGCAGCGGAAAGATCCCGGCACCATCAGTGGAACAAGACTCTACGGGACTATCTTGCAAGGTGGTGACTGCCAGATGTGGGCCATTCTTCCGCGGTCAGAATCCATGATTCGTTGTTCAAAAGCCTTGGAGGGGCGCCTGGGTAGCTCAGTCCGTTGCAGTCCACTGAGCGCCCGACTTCAGCTCATGTTATGATCTCATGGGTTTGAGCCCCACGTTGGGCTTTGCACTGATAACGGGGAGCCTGCTTCAGATTCTTTGTCTCTCTCTCTGCCCCTGCCTCGCTTGCATTCTCTCTCTCTCTCTCTCTCTCTGTCTCTCTCGCTCTCTTAAGTCATTAAAAAAAGACTTAAAAAAAATCCTTTGGGGCTAGATATCCTGGAAGTCAAAATTTTTGCAATTATAAAAGTGACCTAGAAAGTCACTTAGTTAGTTAGTTGGGGGAGAGAAACAGGAGGTAGCTGTTTAATGGGTGTAGAGTTTCCATTTTGCAAGATGAAAAGTTGCGGAGACTGAATGCACAACGATGTGAATGTACGTAACACTACTGGATTGTACACTTAAAGAGGGTTCAGATGGTAAATTTTATGTTACATGTATTTTACCACTCTTTTTTTTTTCTTTAAGTAACTTAGGTCATACATTCTGTATCACTGAACATCTCTGCAGGGTCTAGGGTAGTACCCTGAAATCAAACATGTGGATAACCTCTACAACAAATTGTACATCTACTCTCATTAAGATAAATACAAATTATAAGCAGCTTCACATCAATTCGGGTTGCATTTTGCCACCAAATGAGGTCGCTAAACACTAAAATAACTTTTGGCTTTCAGCGTTCTCCGGAATTTGGACTTGCACCTCAGGAACTGTGAGACTGCAGCTCTCACTGATTCTACTCTACCCATCTTGGTGTGAAATGTTCATTAGTCACTGTTTACAGATAAGAAAATAGAAATAAGAAGTAACACGAGTAGGAAAATGGTCACCTGCCCAATGGCCAGCCAGCAAGGGAATCCTAAGGAAGTCCGTTGAAATGTGAAGAAAGAATCCCAGAGAACTCACCCCAACATGGGTATTAGTGGAAGGTGCATGAGATGGAGCCATTTGAGGGTTCTCATAATGGCCTCTCCCCCTGGGAAGGCCATGACTGCTCTCACCATGCCGTGATTCATGCCATCCTCTGAGCCAGAATCCTGAGCAGGATAAACTACTGCTCTGTCCCCAGGGACTGTCCTTTGATCTGTTGTTACTCACGTACAGAATCTCTCCCATCAGTGGGCTTTTGTCTCCCCATCTCCTCAACACTAATAGTGTGCTTTCAGTTGGGACTATTCCCCAGATACAGAAGGTGTGCAACTGAAAAGCGTCTTTGAGTCTCCATCGGGCACATCTCCAGCATATTCCCGACAGAAACAAGACCAAAAGGGATCTGAAGCTTGACAGAACTAGGAAGATCAAAGCTTTGGCACTCCTCTCTCATTGTCAGAGGCCGGCTGCCCTGTCCTTTGGTGAGGAGCGGTTCCTAGCTACAGATCTATCAGTCTGTCTTCCTCCCAGACCCACGTTCACAGCTGCCTGTCTTCACACCGACGTTAGCACCCTGGGACAGCCACCGCGGGTCCGAGGCCACGCCATGGTGCTGAGCTGGCCGGGGAAGCACGGGGCCATCCGCAGTACCTCAGCACTTGCTGATCCCACCAGGAGGAAGGTCTGGAGTTCCGGGGGGGCTGGTGGGAAGGGCTGACTCCAGCTAAATGTTTCCTGAGGAGATAGAGTGAGGGAGAAGTGGCCTCATAGAAAATGAAGCCCTTTCTCTAAAGATTCAGGGGCAGGGATTCCCTCAGAAATGTAGCTGTGGTGCTGTCACGGACACTATTCTTAGCACAACCTCTCAGCAAGGGAAAGCCTTTTTCTGAAGGGCCTGCACTCTCCCTCAGTTAAATTAAACAAGGAACTCCTCGTCTAAGTGAATACATTGGGCTTTTAACATGGTATAGTTAATGAGAATGGAAAGGACTTCCATAAAATCCTGAGTCATCACAGCTGAGCAAGCTGTCTGCCTCCCGGAGCCAACAGTGTGCAATGTGTGCATTTAAACACACGTACATAAACACACATGTACACCCCACACACATAAACACACGTGTACATATACTACATAAGCACACACCTCACAAAAACACATGTGTACAGGGGCGTCTGGGTGGCTCAGTCGGTTAAGCATCCAACTTCGGCTCAGGTCATGATCTCACAGTTAGTGGGTTCAAGCCCCGCATCGGGCTCTGTGCTGACAGCTCAGAGCCTGGAGCCTGCTTCAGATTCTGTGTCTCCTTCTCTTTCTGACTCCCCCCCGCTCCCCTGCTCACATTGTCTCTCTCTGTCTCTCTCTCTTTCTCAGAAATAAATAAAACATTAAATATTTTTTTAAGTAAAAGTATAGATTTAGAAAGCAGCCAACTCAGAATATGTTTTGAATGGTCTCTTATTAGAAAAATGTTTCATTTAGATTTTAAAACGAGATATAATTCACATAACATCTATTCTTTTAAGGTGTAAAATTCAGGGGCGCCTGGGTGCTCAGTTGGTTAAGCGTCCGACTTCACTCAGGTCATGATCTCACGGTTCGTGGATTCGAGCCCCACATCGGGTTCTGTGCTGACAGCCAGCTCAGAGCCTGGAGCCTGCTTCAGATTCTGTATCTCCCTCTCTGATTCTCCCCTGCTCATGCTGTCTCTCTCTCTCTCTCAGAAATAAATTTTAAAAACACACATGTACACACCACACACATAAACATGCATGTACATATACTACATAATCACACACACCGCATAAATACACACCACATACACACAAATACACATCCCACTCAGGCGAAACTTAGCTAACACATGAAGTCCTGAATCTAGAATAACAATCCCACTGTATTTGACACACTCAAATATATGTGGAGCCCTTTTAATTAAGCAACACATTTCAAGAGAAATTGTGTGTATGTGAGAGAGAGAGACAGAGAGAAAGCCAGAGAGAGAGAGAGAGAGAGAAGGAACCTGCATGAATAAGTCCTCTAATCTTACTGAAACACTGTATGCTCACCTCTCTTTGAGATGTCAGGAACTTTGAGTCCAAATTCAGTTTCTGGATTGAAAAAGACACTTCTTTTAGTCTGATGCTCCAACTCCTGCTGGCGGGTCAGACGTATCCACTAACTTGGGCGCTGACGCTCGGTGGCCTCAGCCTCACAGCCCCTGAACTGGCTGCCCCAGCGAGTGCGTCTGAGCTGCCATAACAAAGTACCACAGGCTGAGTAACTTACACAACAGAATTTATTTCCTCACAATTCTGAAGGCTAGAAGTCCAAGATCGAGGTGTTAGCAGCCTGCTTTCTTTCTGAGGTCTTTTTCCTTGGCTTGGAGATGGTTGTCTTCTCCTGTGTCTTCACGTGGTCTCCCCTGTGTGTGTCTGTGTCCAAATTTCCTTTTTCTAAGAACACCCGTCACATTGGATTAGGGCTCAGTTTCAAAGACTGTATTTTAATTTAATTGCCTCTTTAAAGATCCTATCTCCAAATATAGTCACATTCTGAGGTACCAAGGATAGGAACTTCAACATAGGGAATTTGAGGGGACACTATAATCCCTAACAGGCACCATTCCTCAAATGCTAGATATTCTGTAGAAATGATCTTGGGGAAAATGGCTCCCTAAGTATTTATATCCAGTCTATGGCTTCTCTCAGAGAGACCTTACCCAACCCTCTGATCATATTGGGCTCTTCTTCTATCCACACACAGCATTTGCCACCATGCCCAAATATACTATTTTTACAATTTTTGTTAAATTCTCCTCCTACAAACTTGTAAATCCATGAGGGCATGGTCCAACTTGGCATGTTCAGAGCTGTGTAACTTAGTATCTGGCCCAAAGAAAGAACCAAATTAAAATTTCCTGAAGGAAGGAAGGTCAACCAATGACACACAACCTAATGTAACTCAAATTCTGGAACTTTCTAATCTTTGGCTTATTGGCCCAGAAAGCACCCTAGGGATCCACTTCTCTGCCTTTAGCGAAGTGGATTTAGAGCATAAAATGTATTCATAATTTCCTCAAATATTTGATTCCAAGTCTAACAAGTAAACTTCCTTCCCCACAGAGAAACAATTCCATGGTTATTTATGAGACTTCCAGCTGCTGCACAGAAAACCAGAACTATGTGGGGATAGGAATGCTTGTTTCCCCAAACACCAACACTAATAAAGCTGTGGGACAAATCCATGGTTAACATTAACTGCTGCCCAATGACTCAGAGCACTTTTGGAATGCTTACCCCCTACCCCTGGTAAGATCAGTGTCTGCTCACACCTACAGGCCGCCGCTGCAAGGGCACATCGTTCACTTGTTCAATGGACAAACATTTATCAACAAACAACTATTAGGCATCAGACACTGCGCTTGACATTTAGAACCACAAGTATCTTTGGTACTTAGGATATAAAGACGAGTCTTGGGGCGCCTGGGTGGCTTAGTCGGTTAAGCGTCCGACTTCGGCTCAGGTCATGATCTCATGGTTCGTGGGTTCGAGCCCCGCATCGGGCTCTGTGCTGACTGCTAGCTCAGAGCCTGGAGCCTGTTTCGGATTCTGTGTCTCCCTCTATCTCTGACCCTCCCCTGCTCATGCTGTCTCTCTCTCTGTCTCTCAAAAATAAATAAAAACAAAACAAAACAAAAAAGGACATCAGGTCATGACAGGTGCTGTGAAAAGACAGAAAGCAGGATAAATAGTTTACAAAGTGACAGAAGAACAGCTATCTTAGACAGTGGTCTGGGAAGGCTTCTTTGACTGGGTGAATCTTAGCAGAGACCTGAGCAATGGAAGAGAAGAAGCCATGAAGAAATGGGGGAGGGGAGGAGGTTCCAGCATGAGGGAACAGTGAATGCAAAAGCTCTGAGGTGAGCCCATCTGAAGGAACATCTAGGAGGCAGGGAAAGAGAGGGAGATGCAGAGGCAGGAAGGTAGAAGGCTACACACCAAAATGCAGAGGGACACATCAGTCCTCCTAGGGCTGAACATGTAGGGGAAGGGGACCTCACAAGGAAGTAGCTTTTGAAATGAGACTGAAAGGAGGCCAGAAATTTGCCTCCCAGACCGGCTGAGAATTGTCCTCCCAAATGCTCCACAGGAAGCTGAAAATCCAGAAGGAACCTGGATAAATAGGGCCATGTGTCCTAGACTCAGAGGCCAGTACTCAAGGCGCTAGTGACTGACTCGGACCCCTCATCTCCAAGATACTCGCTCTTCTGTGCCCCTACCTAGAGAGCACACCTCTCCTGCCTGCTTCTGGCTCTCTCAGCCCTCCATCACCACATTCCTGCCTGGGCCAGTGTTCTGCTCACCACTGAATCCCCAGTTCCTAGCACAGAGTGGGAGCTTGCTGAGTAAATGAATGCCATTGCTTTCTCTTATACGTACATCCCTCTATCCCTCCATCCATCCATCCTCTTTTTTCTAAAATAAAAATTTGAAGCAGTCTCTTTCAGCTACAACTTCAGACCAAGAATTGACCCACTGCCATAACGTCTCATGTGCACCCCTGTCAGCAGCCAGGCATCAGAGTATATGCTAACTTTCCTCCAGAAAGTGGGTCTTCTCAGAAGTTAAACTGGTTCCACATAGGTAAATATAAGTATTTCATAAGCCACCACACACATCATAGATTGTCAGTAAGCTCGATAATTACAAGTTCATTATTTCTGAGTTCCTACCCTGGTAGGGAACTCTGTCAGATCGTGGACACACGCTTGTGAATAAGCAGGCATGATTCGTGTCCTCACTGAGTTTACAGTATAGACTAAAAAGGACACAGACAGATATTTGTCATCTGATAAAGCCTGAAATGGGGGAAGTAGCTGGTGTTAAAGCCATAGGAGAGCCATCTAATACAGGTCGAGCCGAATAAGGTCTTCTAAAGGAAGCCATGCATGAGTCCTCAAGATGAACAGAAGTTAACTCGGTGAAGTTTTTGGGGAAAACAAGTTTCAGGCAGAAGGAACATAAGTGCAAGGGCCAGAGGCAATGAAAAACAAGGAATAAAATCTAGTTCAGAATGTCACAGGTTATACCTGGAGTGAGAAGAAATGAAGAGGCAGGGGTTGCACGGAAAAGGCACACCTAAAACATACTAAGAGCTGGGGCCTTCCACTGGAGGCATATGTTGACCGGCTTTCAGCATGAGAGAGTTATGACCTGATTTATGCTTTAGAAATTCTTCTCTGAGGTGTCTGAGTGGCTCAGCTGGTTAAGCCTCCAACTTGGCTCAGGTCATGATCTCATGGTTTGGGAGTTCAAGCCCCACACTGGGCTCTGTGCTGATAGCACAGTGTCTTCTTTGGACTCTCTGTCTCTGTCTCTGTCAATTAAATAAAATAAAACATTAAAAAAAAAAATAAGTCTCTCACTTCTAATAGGAGAGATCAAGGGCAGAGACACTAGTCAGGAGGCTCTGCTATTATGCTGGTGAGCTTATGATGCTGCGGCACAGTAATGCCCTGGGGAAAGGCAGACATTTAGGAAACTATTTAGGAGGTGGAAATGACAGGACATGGCCATGTGGGCTGACTGAAGACACGGATAAAAGAAGAAAACCCACACCAGGAGTAGTTTGCCACACACGGCTCTGAAGCTAAGGTCAAGTCATTCATTTTTTCAGGGACAACACCACTGTCCTGTTAGGGCTATTGATGGCCCCAGTGATGAGCAGAGCATAGTGGGATAGGAGGATCAGCTACCTCAGGTCTCTGCAGGCAGCAGGGGGAAGCCAGAATTTTGGTCAGGATAGGAAACGCCTCCTCCTGACTCCACCCAAGGCATATGGAAGCACAGGAAGGGCCAAGGGCAAAGCCAGGATGTACCCTGTACATTTCTCTAAAGAGTTATGGGAAGTGCAATGGAGCTTAACAGCTACCATCTCACATAGCATGTCTTCAGGACTGAGACTATGTGTCCTACAACAGAATCACCTTTCGGTCGAAACTGCTTCCTGCTCATGTGGATCCAAAGCCCCTTCCCAGCCTCAGATGAATCCCCCAGGCTTCTATGCCCTTCCAAATTCTACTTGCACTTCAGTGCTGTCCTGGTCACTCGGACAGCACGTGCTCAGCACACAGCGTCCTGAAGGAGGTAAACCAAGCAGTTTCCTGTTTGGAAAGTGGGAACCTGTGGGCCTGTCACAAAACAAGGCCAAGAACTGTCACATAGTGAAGAAATGCAAGGCAAGGATTACATGGTGAGGTCTGGTAAATGAGTAGAGGCTTTTGACTGGGTAAGTATCTAGAGCTACAGAACTACCCCAGGGCCGAGGGAACCGGGGTTTGAATTCCTATCATCTTGGATTTTACTAAGCAAACAATGCTAACTGCATTACCATTTAATCTTTCCATACATTTACAGATTAATGTATTTCCCCCAATGCTCCCCAACACTCTATCCATCCCTCTCATTGGTACTAGCTTAAAACACTTTACCAATCTGCCCACCAGCTCTGAAAGCAGATAATCAAAAGCAATATGCCATCTCACTAAAAGAAAAAAAAAGTCTAGAACAACACTTAAAGTGTTAACTACCTCATAGCAAAGTAAGGTATGGATCACTCTGGAGTGGCTCTAATTATAAGACAATCAGGAAATCAGGAAATTCAAGACAAGTCTCAGGCAGATTGTACCAAGAAAATTTGTTATTGGCCAAAGCAAAGAAACAAAACTTGTGCACTTTAGATTCAATATGGAGAATGGCAATGATCAACTACATTGACTTCCATAAAATCAGAACAAAACTATAAACAACCCTCCCAATCATACCACATCAATTAGTGATCTGATATGTTAATTATTCTAATGAGCTTTTGTTAATATTATAACATTTATAATATTTGGTAGTATTTAATAATGTCTGTACATGCCATTTATTTATTTATTTTTTTTTTAAATGTTTTATTTATTTCTAGGAGAGAGAGAGAGAGACAGCGTGAGCAGGGGAGGGTAAGAGAGAGAGGGAGTCACAGACTGAAACAGGCTCCAGGCTCTGAGCTGGCAGTCAGCACAGAGCCCGACGCGGGGCTCGAACCCACGAACCGCGAGATCATGACCCGAGCGAAAGTCGGACGCTTAACCAACTACGCCACCCGGGCGCCCCTGTACATGCCATTTAAAAGGCAGTTCAAAATAAAAAACAAAAAAACAAAAAGAAACCAAAAACCAAAAAACACCTAGGCGACTCAAGTCAGTTAGACCTCTGACTTTGGCTCAGGTCATGATCTCACAGTTCATGGGTTTGAGCCCTGCCTCGGCCTCTGTGCTGACAGCTCAGAACCTGGAGCCTGCCTCAGATTCTGTGTCTCCCTCTCTCTCTGCCCCTCCTTCCCTCACACCCTGTCTCTCTCTCAAAAATAAACAAACATTAAAAAAAAATAATAATAGAAAAAATAAAAGGCAACTCAAAAATTTCCAAATGACCTCAAGAAGAAATCTACTCAAGACTGATTTCTTGCAATATGGTAGACTAGACACTCTAAAAACTCTCCCAGTGTTAAGCCCATTAATAAACATTTTAAAAAGGGGAGAAATCCTCAGAGGCTAAAAATAGAAAAAAGAAAAACAAATACAAGTAAGTAGAAATTCACAGAGAAGAATGAAAGATGCACTGTGATGACTGTTTCTTACACGTCAATGTGGCTAGGCTGCAGTTCCCAGTATTCAAACACCACTCTAAAGGTTGCTGTGAAAGGTGTTTCATAGATGTAAATCAAAGTCCGTTAATAAAGTCCAAGTAAAGAGAATTATTCCTGATCCTCTGTAGGACTGATTTAATCAGGGGAAAGACCCTAAAAGCAGAACTGAGACTTTCCAGAAGAAATTCTGCCTTGGACAGCTGTTTCAGCCTATGCCTGAGACTTGCAGCCTGCCCTTCCTCAGGTCTGCCCATGGACTGCGGATTTGCCTCACCAACCCCCACTATTGTGGGAACCAGTTTCTTACAATAAATCTCCTAATGTTCATTTCCTACGGGTTCTGCTTCTCTGGCTGAACTCTGATTGATGCACATGCCAGCTGCTGAGCTGAGGCATCTGCTGCTTGCTACTTTTGCTCTGTGGAAAAAGATTAAGTTTAGAGGGATGCCTGGATGGTTCAGTTGGTTAAAGGTCTAACTCTTGATTTCTACTCATGTCTTGATCTCACGGTTCATGAGATTGAGCCTGCTATTGGGCTCTGTGCTGACAGCATGGAGCCTGTTCTCTCACTCTCCTCTCTCTCTGGCCCCATCCCCATGCTTCTCTCTCTCTGCCTCCACTCCCATGTGTACCCTTGCACACACACTCTCTCTCTCGCTCTCTCTCTCAAAATAGATAAACATTTTAAAAAGTCAGATTAGACAATAAATGAAAAATTGAACCAGAAAACAAAGAAACTTGTAAACCTAAACTTGGCTTTCCAGGCCTGAACTCTGGAGACAGCAGAGAAAACTATTCATGGAGAATCTATAGCAACAAGCCATGGATTTGGGGTCCAATTTCATAAATACGCTTAAGTTCAACAGTAAGCATAGAGAGATACCACTTCATATCCACCAGACCAGCCAAATATAAAAGTGAGAATAGCAAGTATTGGACAAAATATGGAACAATGCGAACTCTCACTCACCATACTTGAACATCAACTTTGGAAAACGAGTTTGCATCATCTGGTAAAGTCAGATGTATATAGACTATGAAATATTCATTCCACTATCTTTGATAAGGCCTTGAATCCCAAGAAACATGTGTAAGAACAGTCTTGTTTTTTAAATTTTATTTATTTAAACTCAAGTTAGTTAACATACAGTACAGTATTGGTTTCCGGAGTAGAATCCAGAGATTCATCACTTACATACAACACCCGGAGCTCATCCCAACAAGTGCCTTCCTTAATGCCCATCACCCATTTAGCTCATCACTCCACCCTCCCCCATACCCCGCAGCAAACTTCAGTTTGTTCTCTGTATTTAAGAGTCTCTTATGGTTTGCCTCCTTCTCTGTTTTTATCTTATTTTTCTTTCCCTCCCCCTATGTTCATCTGTTGTGTTTCTTAAATCCCATATAAGAGTGAAATCATATGATATTTGTCTTTCTCTGACTTCTTTCACTTAGCATAATACACTCTAGTTCTATTCATGTTGTTGCAAATGGCAAGATTTCATTCTTTTTGATGATGAATAGTATTCCATTGTATAGATATACCACATTGTAGGGACTGACTCGGTTACAGAGACCATCCTGTTATCCTTAAACAAAGCTTCTAAGATAAAAAACCACATGAATTTTGTATAACTGCAGGGTCAAATATTATCCAGTTCAATGTATATACCTACCACATCTTCTTTATCCATTCATCAGTTGATGGGACATCTAGGCTCTTTCCACAATTTGTCTATTTTTGACAGCACTGCAATAAACATTGGGGTACATGTGCCTCTTCAAATCAGCATTTTTGTATCTTTTGGATAAATACCTGGTAGTGCAATTGCTAGGTCGTAGGGTAATTTTATTTTTAATTTTTTGAGGAACCTCCATATTGTTTTCCAGAGTGACTGCACCAGTTTGCATTCCCACCAACAGTGCAAAAGTGTTCCACTTTCTCTGTGTCTTTGTCATATCCTCTCTTATGTCCTGAGTTGTTAATGTTAGTCATCCTGACAAGTATGAGGTGGTATCTCATTGTGGTTTTGATTTGTATTTCCCTGATGATGAGTGATGTTGAGCATCTTTTTATGTGTCTATTAGCCATCTGGATGTCTTCTTTGGAAAATTGTCTCATCATGTCTTATGTCCATTTTTTCACTGGATTATTTGCTTTTTAGGTTTTGAGTTTGATAAGGTCTTCATAGATTTTGGATACTAACCCTTTATATGATAGGTCATATTCTCCCATTTCATTGGTTGCCCTTTAGTTTTGTTGAGTGTTTCTTTTGCAGTGCAGAAGCTTTTTATCTTGATGAGGTCCCACTAGTTCAATTTTGCTTTTATTTCCCTTGCCTCCAGAGAGATGTCTAGTTAGAAGTTGCTGCAGCCAAGGTCAAAGATATTGCTGCCTGTTTTCTACTGTAGGATTTTAATGGTTTCTTATCTCACATTTAGGTCTTTCATCCATTTTGAATTTACTTTTGTGTATAATGTAAGAAAGTGGTCCAGTTTCATTGTTCTGCATGTCATGTCCAGTTTTCTCTTCATTTGCTGAAGAGACTGTCTTTTTTCCACTGGATACTCTCTCCTGCTTTGCTGAAGATTAGTTGGCCTATATAATTGTCCCAAACTGGAAGCAGTTCAGATCTACTTACAGGAGACGGGATCAAGTGGAACATTCACATAATGGAATACAGTTACAGCAGGGACAATGAATGAATTACAGCTACATGTCCTGGCACAAATATAATGCAGAGGGACAAAAAGCTCAATTCATGCATTGAGGTTCCAATTTTGTTCATAGTCTTATCAGATATTATAAAATTAAAACTAGGACCAGATGACCACTTACCCATGTCTTACATCCAAGCTGTCAGTTCTAAAGACCAAGAATTATATCCTATTCATATATGAACCCACAGAACCTAGGACAGCACCAGACATAAAGAATGTACTCAGGGCACCTGAGTGGCTCAGTTGGTTAAGCGTCCAACTTCACCTCAGGTCATGATCTCATGGGCTGCGAGTTCAAGCCTCACATCAGGCTCTACACACTGACGGTACAGAGCCTGCTTGGGTTTCTCTCTCTCTCTCTCTCTCTCTCTCTCTGCCCCTCCCCAATTCATGCTCCTGCCCTCTATCTCTCAAAATAAATAAATACACATTTAAGAAGAATACACTCAATAGATAGTTGTTGAATGAATAAATTCTGAACACAAAAATGCATGCCAGAAACCAGACCCTATATTCCTAACCTAGAATACCTAATGCCTGAAATCCCAAACTCTGACCTTACCTGCCTGGACCTCTTCCTGCCATGATACCCCTGTAGATGTTAGCATCTGAACTATCTAACTCGTGCTAATTCTCCCCTTCCCCAGCCTCCTAAAACCATACTTCCATCTAAAACCCACTCAGATCCTAGTGTGATATGTTCTCGACAAAAACTTCAGATAAAGGAACTCGCCATTGTCAGTAAAATGAACTTTGTAAAGATTAATAAAATGAACTTTTGGGCCATATTGATAAGGGACCCACTGTGAAATTCCTGGGCACCTTTCTATATGGGAAATAAACACAAGTAAAGGGACACATTTTAGAGGAACATAATTGATTCATTTTCTCTCTTGAACTACTAGAGCATTTTTAAAGTATGTCTTTTTTTTTTCACTACCAAGGGTGTTCCTGCCTTGAACATTATGAAGGAAGAACATTTGACACAAGTAAAGGTGGTCTTTCTTGATATAATCACAGTAATTCAACCTCAAAACACCAACTGACCTAAGTGTGAGGGGTACCTTCTTGTGGGCTAATGGCATGGCCACAGTAAGTTAATTCCATCATCTCAGCAGGGTAATGTGGTATAAGAACACTACAATTACCTTGTTTAGCAAGACCAAGTACATTTCAGTAAAGCGAGATTTTTAAAATCGAAATGTTACAATTGTTTTAAGAATATTCGCAAGCACATTAGATCATTCTTGGATCTCCAGCTGTCATTTAGGCACTAAATCATATTGTTATCTTGGGAAGGGAGATGCAGGAGCATGAATTGGGGAGGGGCAGAGAGAGAGAGAGAGAGAGAGAGAGAGAAACCCAAAACTGACACTTTCTGAACTTCTAGAAAATGCACATTTTTTTTCTTCCTATCAATGTTATGTAGGCAAAAGGCTAGTCTCATCTATTTGGCTATGAGTCACTCATTTCATTCCAATGATTTACTAAATTTCTAGTTTGCACCTTCTACTATGTTACATATGGTTTGGGAAGGGAATTCCTACTCCAATGGGCTTTCAAGACTATTGATAAAACAAGATTTATTTATTCAAAGAAGACATAAGAATAAACATGAGGGAGTATAAAGCCCAGGGTATAATAGAACCTTGACTTCTAAGCTTGGCTAACTTTATAACAACTACTGTCTTGATGGCTTTGAAAGTTTACTCCCTTAGCCAGGGCACCTGGGTGACTCTGTTGGTTAAGCGTCTGACTTCAGCTCAGGTCATGATCTCATGGTTTGTGAGTTTGAGCCCCACATCAGGCTCTGTGCTAACAGCTCAGAGCCTGGAGCCTGCTTCAGATTCTGTGTCTCCCTCTCTCACTGTTCCTCCCCTGCCTGTATGCTGTCTCTCAAAAATAAATAAACATTTTTAAAAAGTTTTTAAAGGGGGCCCTGGGTGGCTCAGTCAGTTGAGCATCTGACTTCGACTCAAGTCATGATCTCATAGTCCGTGAGTTTGAGCCCCGCATCAGGCTCTGTGCTGACAGCTCAGAACCTGGAGCCTGCTTCAGGTTCTGTGTCTCCCTCTCTCTCTCTCTCTCTGCCCCTCCCCCACGCATGCTCTGTCTCTCTCTGTCTCAAAAATAAATAAAAATTTTTTAAAAATTTTTTTAAGTTTTTTTTTTTTTTTTAAAGTTCACTCCCTTCTCTGAATCACATTGCATCTTTGGTGAAAATAGGGGCCGTATTAGACACTCTTAAAGTTACTTCCAATAGAGGCATTCCATTCTAAGTGTGAGGTTTTAAGCAAGTTTAAGAGAATATTTTTTAGAAGATGTGTGTGGAGAAATTCACAATGCAAAGATTGCTCCAAGTAGGATTAATCAGAGAAGGTTCCAAAGTAATGGTAAGCCTCAGGGTTGGTGGGGAAACACAATAATGAAATGGTATGACAAGTGCCATAGCTGAGGTATTATGCGTGACCTAATGGGGATGTGACATTTGTGAACCTCTCTTTTCCTATGCATCCCTTCTGCCTTTGTGACTAAATACATGCCATTCTCAATTCATTATTAATCAACTCTACCTCAAAAGAGAGGTGTTCAAGGTGGCTGGATGAGGATTAGCCTAACTCATTTCAAAGAGCAACTGTGGCTAAAGAAGTGATTCTCCAGGCAAGTTCACTCACTGCCCTAATCACTCTCTGCCATAGTGATGACCCAGTGATCTAAAAAATAATAAATCACACACACAAAGTGTTATTCCATCATTCAATCTGTAATAGGAAGCAGGATAGTCTTCAAGTGATGAGATCAGAGCCCTAAAATTTCACACTGAGACTAAGTTATCTGGATTAGTAATTTAGTCAATCAGATCATCTAGAAAAAGTATCTCCTCTCAGTTCTTGCTTGAAGGAGATTTAGACAGTAAATTATCCAATTAAGGACACAGTTGGAATTGCTTCCTAAAGTTAAAGAATTTAAGCAGAATTTTCATGTACAGGAAACATTATAGACTCAAAATTTCTTATTGTTTACATACTTTGCTAAGATTATGGAAGAAACTCCAAGGAAAGTTACCATCTATCCCAGGGCCTGCGTTAAGTCTGTAGAGAAATTACTCGTGCCCTTGTCCTTTTCTTCTCTTGCCTGCAAAGCTCAGGTTCTGAGTCCTCTCACACCATGATCAGAATCCACCAGCTCTAATTCCTTCACTATCTATCTATTTTGCCATTGAGGTCCATGGTTTCCAAATCCTTAAGACACATAAATAATATTATGGATTCCTTTTGTTAACTGGCCCCTTGGCTCATAATTTTCTTCCTCTGAAGAAAGGAGAAATTATACAATAGTTAAGGAAATGTCCCAATTTCCAGTGGTCCTTTTTGCATAGATTATTATCTTCTACAAATCAAAGAGAATGTGAGAATTGCAAAGAAATAACTTGGGTCAGTTCACCTCTGAAAACTACCTGAAACTGTTTAGTACAAGGCAGAGAGGACCAGTTCAGATCACTCCAGGGAAGGAAACATTTGTCAGTGAACTACAAACAAAAAAAGGCAGCCAAAAGAAGCTCAGATCAATTCATTATCTGATGAATATCTGTTGATATTACTTTCAGTTTTTCTTCACACATCATTATCAGTATCATCAAACATTTAAAATCTGCCTTCCAAAGGTAGATATGACAAGCAGTTGGTAATATTCCACACTATCACTTTACTAATACTAAAAATCATTGTCTGTAATTTGAACTATCTTCCTCTAAAAGTTTCAAAAAGTTAGAAAAAAAAAAAAAACAAGGGCACCTGGGTGGCTCAGTCAATTGTCCAACTCTTGATCTCAGATCAAGTGTTGATTTCAAGGTCATGAGTTCAAGGCCCAAATTGGGGTCCACGCTGTGAAGCCTACTTAGGAAAAAAAACAAAAACAAAAAAACAACTCACCATTGTGTATATCATGTGAGTATCATCAATTAATGTGGCAAGAATGTAGAAGATGCCTTCTGTCCTTCCCATTAAGAATATGAAGAGACTATAGAGAAGTGAAATTCTATAGGGGCACATACTTTGTGGGAACAGAAGAGAGGGGGAGGAAATAACAGATTTGAGTAAGAACAAGTCATGGTGTAATAAAACAATAATAGAACCAAAACAAACTCCTCAATGCTTTGAGGAGATTTAAATCACAATACCCTTTAATCCGCATGTTGGTTCCTTCTGCTCTGGAACTCTCTGCCTCTGCATCCTGTAAATGATATGTGGGTGGTAAGCTCCCTCAGCCAGTGGATGATTTTTGACAGGCTCAATGAAGAAGTCTCCATGCGGTAGATGGAAAAATCCAGTCTGTAAATACACATAATGCAAAGGTCTATTTAAATCAATTCTGTCTTTGAATCAAAGACAATTAGTAAAGTGAAAATTATATAGACAACAATGATCCCTAAAACTCATAAAACCAATGCTTTTATAGTCTGCCATTTGATCTCACAGAAAAGCTACACATAAAGAAGTTAATGAGATGCCTTTATAGGCATAGTTATTCAGTGTTTTGGGGTCATAGATCCCTTTGAGACTCCAATGAAAAAAGCGTGCCTATATACATGTACCCAAAATGTGGCACACAATTTTGCAGGTTTATCTTCCTGCCCCTAAAGCCCATCACTGGGTATCGAGGAATCTTAAATTAAGAACCTATGCATTGCCCTGTTATGGAGTTGGTACCTATACTCCATACTCCACTGACAATTATCTGGAACATTTACCTGTATGTGGGTAGCCCAGCCTCATGTTCGTATGGCTACTTGACTTTAAGTGTTTATGCCATTCCGCTCTCAAGGAAACAAAGAAACAGAATGCTGAGTCCCTGATCTGAGACTGAGTTTCCTGGAGTCTACAGTGCAAAGTCCTCTGTCAGTTTCCAGGGGAAGGGGGCCACTCTCATCTCACAGTTATGGGAATCAGAGATATGCTGGAGAATGCCCATCAATGAGAACTTTCTGGAGGTCAGGTCTAGAAGTGGTATATGCCTCAACTCTCTTTTCTCTTCAAGAAATTGTCTTAGTGCCCATTTGAGATTGAAGCAGAGTGATTATCAAAGAGACCACCAAATGCCGAATAGAAGCGAGGCAAGATTTTATTTACAGCTGGGCCAAACCTGATCTCCTGATCTCATGGAGAAATGCAGAGAATGGCCGCGAACAAAGATGGCGGTGAGCTTCTATGGACTTCAGCAAGGCAGAATACGCCATTATTTAGTTAACCAATTATATTGTGACAGTCAGGTGTTAGTTTTGGCAGAGACCTATCAATTTTAAGTTGTCTTGAAATACCAACCGTAATTAGACTTATGAGAAGCCGTGGGGGTAGTGACTATGTGACAGACCACCAGGGTAGAATGGTAATGTGGTGTTCTGTAACCTTTCGTACAGGTGTGGGTGTGGTCAGCCAGAACAGGGAAGTACAAGCTTGCTAAGAGGATTTACAGAAGCAGAAATAGTATGTTAGTATTTAACTGTGCTTGAGGTTAACCTACAACACAGATGTTTAGAAAACTCCTTTGCCAGTGATCTCCTAAGATGGACTTAAATCGAAGGATCTGAATTTTATATAAATGAAAAAAAGAGCTTGCCCTAGAAGACTTGCCTAAGGCATCATATTGAGGTGATTGGGAGCTCAGACTCTGGAATTAAACTGGGTTCAATCCCAGCTCTTTCATTTATTAGCATCATGACCTTAGGCAAATGATTTGTTCAGTTTTAGCTTTCTCAAGTGCAAAATGGAGATAATCAAGGTTGCTATGAAGACCAAATGAGTTAATGTATACAAAGCTCTTAGAAGAGGGCCTGGCTCATAGTCTCATTAACATTAAGCTCTCTCCATATTTTACATCATTTCATTGTATGGAATCAATATAGCCATTCAGTCAATAATAAGTTTTCAACAGTAAACCTGGAAACCCTGGAGGCTTAGGGAAACTGTGAAAGCCTGCAAGTTCAAGCCCCTCACTGTACCTCAGCAAGCCAGGGCTGCCCTGCTCTGCAGACAAGTCTGAAGACCCTCTGAGCAGCCTCCATAGTCAACAGGCAAGAGGGGCTCATGAAGGAGGCTACTCTCTATGGACAGTCCCTAACTGGGATGTCTTTCCAAAATATTTGCTTCATTAGACCAATAACATAACCAGATCTTAACACAAATCTCACAACTGGCTTCTCTGTCTTGATTACTGACTTTAAAATATCTTTAATAACAAGGGGAATAGGAAAAATGGCACGCTTTACTGGCAGTCGTAAGAAGAGCTGTGTGACTTTGAATAGGTCACCCAGCCACTAAAACAGAGGTGATGGCTACTACCTCATGGGGCTGTTAGATGAACCAAATGAGCTAAGGCTCAGAAAAAGGCCATGCATAGTGCTTTACAAATGCAGGGTGGTAACGTTTTAACTACCACCAAAACAGCCTGTGTTTTCCTGTGACTTCCAATTGCTGAAACTCCTTTCTTAGGAGACATGACATTCTTCTCAGTATCTTTTTCTGAGGAAACCCATGGGATTGAAAGAACGGACAATGTCCAGGTTGTAGGAAAATAGCTGGAAACAGACTCATGCAGTGCTGAGATTGGGTTTCATTTCTACACTGAGACAAAGAGCAGGGCACGAGAATGTGAACCTGCTATTAATAAAGCTCATTTGTTCCACAGAAACAAGAACTCAAGGACTCGCCAGGGAAAGCTGATGTGGGGTCCCTTTGTGCAACTGCTGTCAACTTAATACTGATGTCCTTGAATAGAAAAAATTCACCAACAAGAAGGATTTATTGGTCTTTCTTTAGCCTCACATTTTGGACTCAGGTAGTACAGAAGAAACAAATGAGGCTCCAGTTGAGAATATATAAGTATTTATGAGTAACATGAATGAGAATGCCTGCAAGCCAATCGCATTTTCCTAAAGGCTTACTTTTATCTGCATTCCTCCAGGAAGCCAGCATTGCCATCCTGCACCCAGAAATCACCTATTCGGTCTAAATATTTCTCAGAAGCTGGACGATGACCTGGGAGAGCGGGCTGACTCACCAGCTGGAGGGGAAGCAGGACACCTGCTCACATGCACAGACCCCATGTATGTGTCACACAGAAGGAGATGGAGAGACACCCACTGGTTTGGAGGAGAGTGAGGTGGAAAGATTTCCTAGCTGAGCTCTGCACCTCCTCTCTCCACCATCACATACACCTAGATCTGTATACAACTGATGTCTGGGTGGCTCCAGTTTATTGGTCTCTTCCCACCTAACCAGAGCCAGGTCATGCTAGAAGAACTCATCTATGGTTTTCTTTCCAAACAAAATACTGGCTCGATGCTTTCCTGCAGCCCAGTGCCCAAGCGAATCACCTTCTATTACCAGTTCTGGATCTGAACCAAAAAAGACACCTTTTATTCCAATCTTCTCTGTAACCTGCTCACCTTCCTTAGATCCTTAAAGGAGAATGGGAATGGACTTGAAAGAAGTATATAACTCACTGGGGACTTGTATGCTGTTCCCAGAAGAACCAAGGCAGAATGAACCTCAGGCAGAAGCTCAAAGAAGACAAATTTGCCCTTTCTCTCCATTGTCATCTATGGATAACATCCCCCTCTCGGCATCCCATAGTCTCAGCACACCACTAACTCCCTTTTGGAAGTAAACTCATGTCCTTGTTTTAACTAAGTTATAAATATCTGTGAATGCTTCCTGAGGCTCTTCTGAGAATTGTTTTAAATAAACTTTAATTTGAAGATTTATAAACATATGGAAAGATATACAAATCACAACTGTAAAGTCCCATAAATCTTTCATAGATGGAACACCTAAATGGAGAAACAGAACATTCCCAGCAACTGAGAAACTCCCTATTCCTTTCCAGCCAATACCATTCCCCAAGGGTAACCACTGGTCTGCTTTCTAAGACTAATAAATAATTTCAAGCCTATCTTTATTTCTTTACAGGAAGCATTACGTGACACAAAAGAAAAAAATGTCTACTAATTGATTTCAAGTGTTAGAGACTGAGCAATGGAAAAGATTTTAAGGCAGGTGGATTTCTTAAAGCCTGTTAAGTCAGACTCTTCATATTGCTTTCTACTTGTCAGGAAGCCCAGCTCGTGGCCATGAAACAAGGGGCTGAGCCACCTTGGTGTGAGTCAGCTATCATTGAACTTCTACTACTCTCTGTGAAAGAAAGGTGGGGAAGGACCTTCACAGAATCTTTAGATCCAATTTTTTTTCCCTAGTCTCAGACTGAGAATAGTTGCCTACAACCTCTTCTCCTCTGCCCATCAAAGTGTGAGTCATCTTGATGTAACTGACACCATACTTCGGTTAGTGCAATGATTTGGGTCCAGTGGGAAACTGGCAATGTCTAATAAGGAATCTGTGAATGGAGTGTTCTAGAATCACACAGCCTAGACACTCTGAAGAGTCACCTAACCTGTGCTGGCATGCCATCCGGTTTTACCACAGGTAAACCCTGCAGACTGAAGAATACCAACAATGGGATTGTAAAAGAAGAGAACTACCAAATCAGTTCCATCCCTCAGGACCCTGTGTAACACAGTTCAAGGGGGTTCTATCACATAGGGAAAAGCTGTGAATGTACCCCCTGGAGCTGTGCAATAGAACAATGCTGCCAAAAGCCATTGACCTGTCCTGGAAAGAAATTCCTTTTCATTTGAAAATTTCAGAAGTTATCGGATCAACTTTTTTCTCCCCACGGTGACAAAGACAACATGAGCAACAGAATGGTTTGGGATGAAGAGGTACCCAAGATATTCAGTTACAGTGCATGAATCACTGGAAAAGATACCACCTGTTCCCCATTATAACACACAAGAAAAGGCTAAATATGCGCCCCCCCCAAATCATCCTTATTGATTATCAGTCTGTATCTATATCACTTGGCCATTCCAGTGCTAAGACCTCTAAGAGGGGTAGGGACTCCTACCTCCAAGGCTTATAATGCAGCCAGAAAGGCAAGACTTAATATACAACATCCTCAAGAAAGGTATGTATTTGGTGAGGGGTACCTCCCTGGGTGCTACAGATTCCAGTGCTGGGATTCAGCGAAGATGAAGACCAGTGAGGGTGAGAGCTTTTAGAGGGCAAAAATAGAAGACCTCATTTCCAGTCACAAAACACTTGGCAGAGCCCTAAAGCCATGACAGAATTATTAACTTTTTTTGTTGCTGGTCTGCAAGAGGCAGAGCATCTTATCATTTAATATGTAACCAGGACCCTAAGTGAAAAGTCAAGAGATGACAGAAGCCTCAGAATATAGATGTAAGACCACTGAGAAGATTCCCACAGGAATATGCCACCCTCTGCTGTGATCCCAAGAGCTCTCTGACATGCCTGCGTGGAGCCAAAGGGGAGAGTGACTGGTAACGACATAGATTCATGAAGATTTTGCATATTAGTCTTGACAGCACTGGTCATTCATGTGGTTTGAGGAGATAAAACTCAAGCCAGGAAGACATTCCCTGGTGCATCCAACCTGGTAGTTACCGTATGTCAGGCAGATATTGTATCAGTAGAGATCTGGTCCCTACCTCCTGGAACTGTGGCCAAATAGAACCTCCTGTGATGTGGAGATGTTATATGTCTGCACTGTCCAATTTGACAGCCATAAGCCACACTTAACTTTATTTTTTTTTAATTTTTAAGTATAATTGACAGGTGTACAACATAGTGAGTCAGTAGCGCTATACATTATGCTATGCTCACCACAAGTGCAGTCACCATCTGTCACCATACACCGTTGTCACAGTATCATAGACTACATTCCCTATGCTGTATTTTTATTCCTATGACTTATTTATTTCATAACTGGAAGCTTATATCGCACACTCTCCTTCACCCATTTTTCCCATCCTCCTATATATAATTTCAGTCATATGTAGAAACTAAAATCAAAAAGTTACACTTTTTCAGTGTAACTTATTTCACTTAGCATAATATCTTCTAAGGTCTCTCCATGTTGTCACAAATAGCAAGAAATCATTTTTTATGGCTGTGTAATATTATTCTGTGTGTGTGTGTGTGTGTGTGTGTGTGCACGCACGTGCATGCATATGTGTGTATATATCTTTATCTATTCATCTATCAATAGACATTTAGGTTGCTTGCATATCTTGGCTATTGTAAATAATTCTGTAACAAACAGAGGAGTGCATATATGTTTTCAAATTAGTATTTTCATTTTCTTTAGGTAAATACCCAGTAGTGGAATTATATAATCATAGAACAAAGTTGGACGTACCACAATTCTAGATTTTATGATACACTATGAAGATGTATTAATCAAATGGTATGGTACTGGCATAAAAACAGACACCCAAATCAATCTTAGAAATAAACACTTGCTTATAGGGTTAATTAATCTATGACAAAGAAGTGAAGACTCTACAGTGGGGAAAGACAGTCTCTTCAATAAATGGTGCTGGGAAAGCTGGACATGAACATGCAAAAGAATGAAACTGGACCACTTTTTAACACCATACACAAAAATAAATTCAAAATGTATTAAACACCTAAATGTGAGACCTGAAACCATAACAATCCTAGAAGAGAACACAAGCAGCAGTTTCTTTGACATTTGCCATAGCAACATTTTTCTAGATAGGTCTCCTCATGCAAGGAAAACAAAAGCCAAAGTAAACTATTGGGACTATACAAAAATAAAAACCTTCTGCCCAGCGAAGGAAAATGACCAACAAAACAAAACGGCGACCTACTGAACAGGAGAAGAATTTTTCAAATGATATATCCAATAAGGGTAAACAAACACATAAAGAACTTCTACAACTCAACACCAAAAAAATATACAATTAAAAAAATAGGGAGAGGGCTTAAAAACACATTTTTCCAAAGAAGACATACAGATGGCCAACAGACACATGAAAAGATGCTCAACATGACTAATCATCAGGGAAATGCAAATCAGAACCACAATAAGATATCTCTTTAAATGTGTCAGAATAGGTACCATCAAAAAGATAAGAAATAGTAAGTGGTGGTGAGGACGTGGAGAAAAGAGAATGCTTGTACACTGTTGGTAGGAATGTAAATTGGTGCAGTCACTGGGGAAAACAGTATGGAAGTTCCCCAAAAATTAAAAACAAAACTACCATATGATCCAATTTTATTTAACTTTAATTATTATCTTGAATTAAAACAGTCACAGGTGGTTAATAGCTACCATATTGGACCCATATTTCTGGAAATGGGTTGACTAACAAAGGAAATCCACAACATATGGATATACAGTGATGAGGGCTGTCATCAAGGCAAATATGAAGACCTGCTTTAAGAGAAAAACAAACAAATGTGACATTTCACTATAACAGTTTGTTTTTTAAGATCAAATCGATCAGGCGCCAGCTTGGAAACACCAATGTACACAGACTTTAGAGAACTGAGAGAGAGAGAAGTGGGTATTAAAAAATACAACATTTGCCAAAATCAAAACGATTCATCAGGAGAAAATTTGGCAGGAGAAGGGCTGTGTGGGGGGCTGCCATTGTCCTGAGACCAGAATGGAAGGGGTGTGGATGTCGTAGCAGGAGCCTGGGACTGGAGTCGTGATCATACAGAATTGGAAGCCAGATTCCACCTCTAGAAGGAATTGTCCCCCTGGGAGCCCTGGAATATCAACCTACGTGTCCTCACACCTCTCCCATGCCCTTGGAGAAGCCTGCCACAAGCCTAACATACAAAAGACCACATCCCACTCACTGGCTGGCAGCTTAGAGTCTAAATAGTAGGGAGGAAAATATCCCTTCATTTAAAAAAAGCTAATGAAATGGATTCCAAAACAAATGTAAGATCAAAAAGTTATGACAGGGTTTAATAGAAATAGCATGAGCTGTGTGATCTTGGTCAAATTAGCCAAAACAGGGAGCCCAAGTTTTCTCATTTGTAAAGTGAGGCAATATCTACCTTCATTTGCAGAGTAGTATCTATCAGAGATGTCGTGTGTAAAGTTCCCAGCAGAAGGCTTTATCATATTTTTGGTACTCAATAAATGCACTGTAGCTCATGCTGTCATAACATTGTCCACAGTGAGCACAATATAAAGTGGTAATGAAAGAAAGTCTCTCAAGTCCACCTGCTTGGTTTGTCTCTTAGCTGCTAGTAACTTAACTTCTCTCTGGGCCTCAGTTTGCTCAACTGAAAAATATGAATAGTAACAGTAATGTGTTAACTTATTACGTGTGTATTAAATGAGTCAGTAGAAAGCAACTGGATGAATGTTAGCACATAATAAGTGCCTAATAACTGTTAGTATGATAGGGAATCTATGTGAACAACTCTCGGAAATTATAATGGAATAAAAGTACTTAGTTCCATGAACTTTTCTCTCACACCGTCTTCAGGGACAGGGCGGGAGCCTCATGAATGAGAGTGACTTACAAAATGGTCATCAGCCCTGAGCAAAAAGAGAGCTGTCAGAGAGTCAAGGTCATTTCTGACTACTTCTCTCCCTCTCTCAATAATATATCAGAAAAATATTCTGTTTCTCAGAATTTCTCTATGGTTTTGCCTTTGCATGTGAGGAGGGGCAGCTCTAAGCAGCAATCCATATTTGTCATCACAGGAAAATGAGAAGCCCAACTAAAAAGAAGTGGGAGAAAATTGCCAGCATATTGGAGGCCCAGGAAACATGTTATCAGGGAGAACAACAGGAGAGAACCAGCTTCGTAGAAGTGAAAGCACTTCCTCCCATGGGGAGCAGAAAACCATGATGGCAGATTTAGCCAAGATACATCAATAGTTTTGCATGATGCCCCAGCAGATCATCCTTCTCAGTCCAGAAACCATCCTCCACTCTAGGGATACAAAGTCCCTCCTGGGTGTGGAGAACATGGTCCCGGTTCTGCTGCCCTCCCTACCCCATGATGGTCAATAATCCCTGGATGGGAGTGCTCCCACTCCTGGAGGAAAGAGCAAAGCAGCCAGCCAACACTGTTGCTATGGCCACCAAAGCCATTTTGGTCTGAAACACAGCATTCCAGGGATGTTTAACTGTGGCTTAGAGCCAAAGGTGGATGTCTTCTCTGGTGGCCTAGTGATGGGAACCGGCAAACCATGAGGGAATGTGATAGAAGTTAGTTTCACTAAGCACCACAGCAGAAAAGGGGTTAAAAAAGGAAGAGGAGGTCTAGTGTGAGATGTTTAGATCCTCATTACATCTCTAAAATAAAAAGACTAAAAAAAAAAAAGATTTGCCTTCCCAAGGGTTCTTTCATTAAAGAATAAGTCAACACTCACTATCTCTACTTTCTAAACTCCCCTGAAGTCACAAATACAGCAGAACAGATTTTAGTTTTTTGTAATTCCTCACTGCCCTGTAAGAACAGGTCAAAAGTAACTAAGTTTTTTGGCCGAGGGCACACAAAATCTTTCTTGGTAGAGCAGAATTTCACATCCTTGAAGACGACATTAAAGCGGTAGGAGGAAGGGAACTAGCAGCTGAGAAAAGTTCTAAATGACTGTGTTTGAGAAAGAAGGGACTAGGGGCACCTGGGTGGCTCAGTCAGTTAAGTGGCCTACTCTTGATTTTGGCTCAGGTCATGATCTCAAGATTCATGCGTTTGAGCCCCGGGTCAGGCTCTGTGCTGACAGTGAGGAGCCTGCTTGTGATTGTCTTTCTCTCCATCTCTCTCTGCCTCTCCCCCACTTGTGTGCATGCTTGCATACTTTCTCTCTCTCAAAATAAATAAATAAACTCAAGAAAGAAAGAAAGAAAGAAAGAAAGAAAGAAAGAAAGAAAGAAAGAAAGAAAGAAAG